>NC_056738.1:243532259-243682259 GCF_019279795.1 Protopterus annectens
TCTTTTTTTTTTTTTCAATAATTTTTATTTTTATTTTTACATTAATAAATGTCACAAATATATATATATATATATGTATGTATATATATATATATATATATATATATACATATATATATATATATATATATATATATATATATATATATATATATACATACATACATACATACATATATACATGCATACACATACACACATATACATATGTTATACATTGATGTCAAATACCACAGGATATAGGTCATACAACATATCTATTTACACTATGTACATAGATGCTTTCATTGTTAATTCCACAGTTATATAGACAGTATATACATTTGTAATATCCAAGTTATTATTTAATATCTGAACTTGTATGTGTTCTTTGGTTCCATTATAGTGTATTTCTAAGTTGCTGTGTGATGAATTATGCTAATATGATGTTAAAGGTTTGTTCCCAAATTTCTCTGGATTTCATGTTTTTGTTTCTTTTATCTATTACTATTTTATGAGCTAAAAGGTGTTGTATAGCTACTTGTTTAAAACCCTCCCAAGATATATTTATCGTATCTAGCCATTTAAAAGCTATATACATTTTCATTAGTAGGAAAATTGTTAAAAGTGTATTTGCTTGTTTTCTTGGGATGTTGGGTGGGAGAATGTGTAACAGAGTGAATTCCCAAGTTAATGTTGATGTTTGATAACCCGTTTTTTGTAATTGTACCTTGAGAGAGTTCCAGAGTTTATAGACACATTTACAGCTCCAAAATACATGGATTAAGTCAGCTATCTGGTCCTTAAAGTGTGGGCAGAAAGGTGCTTTTGATGTGTTAAATTTGTGTAGTATTGCAGGTGTAAAATAAGCATTATTATTGATCATGAGCTGAGTGTATGCTAACTTTTTGAGGGGTAGAATCTTCAGTGTTAGATTGATTGCCTGGCTTATTTGCTGATCATCTATGGATGGTTTAATTTTTTCTCCAGTAGTTAGAGAAGAGGAGGTCCTTCTGGTATTTGATTTCATTTATCATTTTATATGAATTGGTAATAGTTTTCTTTGTTATGATAATAGTTTTCCAAAGCCTGCTGCAAGTTTCTATGTCACTATTGGTCATAGTAATATTTTGGTGATAACTGGAACACAGTTCTTTGATTTGTCTTAGGATTATTATGTGTGATTTAGGGAGGTTTAAGTTGGTCCTCATTTCTTGTATTGAACAGTTAAGGTAGGGATAGATATCTTGGATTGTTTTATCTTTTAGTCTGGGAAAAGGGACTAAGTCCAGCATCTTATTGTTTATTTTTAAATTTGGGTTTTTATGAAGGGGTTGCAGTATTGTCATGGCATGTCTAAGGTTCAAGAATTGAAAGAGTTTTTGCACTAGGTTGATAGAATGTTTTAAGGGCTCTATAATGTTATAAGTTTGTATTTCTTTCTGCTTCAGTAATGGAAGTGCTTTGGGATTGAAACCTAGAGCTTTAATATAGCTATAATATATTGTCACCCAGAGAGAAGACCAAATTTCCATTGACGGGTTATGTTCAGCTATTCTCAATATTCTGTTAGTGTTAATGATCGAGTAGTACATTTTAAAATCTGGTAGATTTAGTCCTCCTTTGCTTTTGGGGAGTGTTAATTTTGGATAGGAGATTCTGTTTTTTTTTGGGTTTCCATATAAATTTTGCTAGGAAGGTATGAATTTGTTTGAAGACTTTATTATGTATTGTTGTCTGTGATGTCATGAATATATACATTAATCTAGGTAAAATGTTCATTTTGATTATTGATACTTTGGCCAAGAATGGCAGTTTTAGGTTGTTCCATCTTTTGCAGTCTTGCATTATATTTTGCCATTTAAGGTTTACATTGTGTTGGTAGAAGTCTTTGTTACTCTGGAAAAAGGTGATTCCCAGGTATTTAGTTTCTTTTTTAATTTTTATTGTGTTTAACAATTGTATTATTGAGATGAGTTTGGGTGTTTTTAGGGGGAAAATATTAGTTTTATTAAGGTTTAGTTTGTAGTTAGACATAGTCGAGAAATGTTCAATTGCAGCTATTATTTTGTTTATATCTGAATTTGGTGTAGTGCAGCATATGTTCAGATCATCTGCAAATGCAGTGAGGTATATTTTGAAGTTGTGTATTGATGGAGGATTGTGATGTGTATTTTGTTTAATGAATAGAAAGAGTGGTTCTAGGTATAGGTTAAATAGGAAGGGTGACAGTGGGCATCCTTGTCTTGTTCCATTTTTTATTAGGATCCTATTTGACCAAGTTTTATTTATATATAGAGATGTGTATGGGTTGCTATAGAGAGTTTGGATGATCTGAATGAAGTTATTGGGTATATTAAAGTAGGGTAGTGTTTGGAGTAAGAATTCTAGATTAACCCTATCAAATGCCTTGTGGGCATCCACTACCATTGTGTAGATGTTGATATTGTAACGGTTAGCGTAGGATATTAGTGCATCTAATGTTAATTTATAGTCACTAGTCTGTCTATGTGGTGTAAAACCGGATTGTTCTGGGGACAGGATTTTTTTCTATCAGATTTTTCATTCTGTTTGCAAGTATAGAGGTAAATATTTTAGTATCTATATTTAAGAGGGAGATGGGTCTGTAGCTATCAGGGTTTTTGGGGTCTGTGTGTTCTTTTAATATAAATATAGTTTTAGAGGCATTAAAGTGGATATCATTTATTTTATAGTTTATTATGTAATTCAGTGTATAGTATAGTAGTTTGGCTATCAAGGGGGAAAATGCTTTGTAAAATTCTGATGTGAGTCCATCCGGACCCGGAGCCTTATGCACTTTTAAGTGTTTGATTGTTGTAATAATTTCACTGATGGATATCGGCTCAGTTAGTTTTTTTGTTGGTCTAAATTGAGTTTAGGGAATTTCAGTTTTTGAAGAAAAAGAGTTCTATCTTCCTTTGAGGTTTGTAGTATTTGTGCTCCATATATTTGAGAGTATATTTGTTCAAATGTTTTAATAATGTCATTTTTGTGTTGGCAGATAATTCTGACCAGAGCTCTAGATGGTATTTGAGCTTCTTCTGCATAAGTGGCTAGCATTCTGGCTTCATAGAAAGACAGGTTCCTGGTTTCTAACATATATAGATCCCTTTGCGGTTTTAAAAGTTTTGCTTCTGTTTGGTTCTTAGGGTTATTTATTAGTTCTTTTTCAAGATGCTCTATTTTCCCTTTCAGTATATGCTCCTCTTTCAGTTGTATTTTTTTATAGTATGCTGCTTTTTTGATAAACAATCCTCTGATTTGTGCTTTGGTTGCAGCCCATTCTATGTCAGTTGGTACTTGGGAGTTAGTGATATTTGTAAGAGCTATTTTTAGTATTGCTTCTGTTTCTTTTATTACATCCATTTTGGAAAGTAAATTAAGGTTTAATGACCAATTATGACCCCTATTCTCTAAATATATCTTTTTGTCCCAGTTAATGTTCAGTGTGATTTTGGAGTGATCTGAAAAGAACCTGGCATGTATAGTTATTGTTGGGTCCATGTTAATGAATATGTCAGAGATTAAGAAGTCTATCCTTGACCACATTTTGTGGCATTGCGAATAGAATGTGAATTTCCCTGTTTTATCTGCACTGTTCCCATGTTTAAAAGGGTCATGTAGTTTGAAATCTTGTTTGAGTTCATTAAGGGCTAATGTGGCTTGTTTATTATGTGATTTGGTCAGATTAGATTTATCCTTTTCTGGGTTTTGATATGTATTCCAGTCACCTCCAATCACTAGGTAGTGATCTTTAAATTGGTTTAAGGTTGGGTATAATGACATAAAAAAGTGTTGTTGGTTATTACCAGGTGCGTAAACATTAAGTATCATTATAGGTTTTGGTATTGTAGGACTATTAAATGTTACATAGCACCATCTTCCCTCCTTGTCAGCTTTGGTTTTAAGTATTTTTTCCTTAAATTGGTTTTTAATTATTATGGCAGCCCCAGCACTGTTTGTTTTCCTCTCTGAAGCTATGATTTGACTTATCCATTTCTTTCTGCTAATTTCTGCCCATTGATCTGCAGTCAAGTGCATTTCTTGTATTAGTATGAGGTTGGCTGTGGTTTTTAGTGTAAGGTGTAAGAATAGTTTTCTTTTCTTCTTGTTTTGGAGCCCTTTAACATTCCATGATTCTATTTCCCACATTTATTTATTAGGTGTATTCCTTAGATATGCCATGAATATTAGTTTTGTTTTGTTAGTTTTGTATGTGTTACTGTGGGATGGTTTAGGAAAGCATCTATTTATCCCGTCCCTACACTGTGCCTAACCACTATATCTCTGGACCAGGAATAATCAGAGGGGGAGGATGAAGGTTCATTATATGGTTTACCTTTACGTCTAATCTTGGAATGTGTTTTCTTTTTAGATATAGATTTACTCCATAGTATCCCCCCCCCTGTGTTACTATAAACAACGTGGACAAAGCTGAACAAACTAGTTCCCTCAACAAACACTGCTACTTAATATTCCTAGCCTCTTCCAACATATTATTTATACAGTGACGGTATTGCATTTAAGGTACAGCATGTATTGTTTTTGTCTTGTGACTAATTCTTTCTAATAGTATTTTTAAAACAGCATATTAATATACATTATAGCAATATGTGTACCATAGTAATATTGTTAAACAATCAATCTTGTCATTTTTACATTTTTCTCTCATTTGACTTCTTTTTCCTCCCCTTTATTTATTCAGGTTTCGGCCTTCTTTGGTGCCTATAGTGATGTTTTTCCACATCACTCTGTGTGGGTTATAAAATATATACTTGGCACCTATTTAACAGAAGTAGGAAGTATAGAGAGACAAAAAAAAAAAAAACAGCTTAGCCAAACAGTCCTTCTGCTATAGTTGACATATTAAGGCTATATTTACATTATCCCAGGATTGTTAGGTTATTTTACTAATTTCCTGAGATTACTTCTCTCCAGGATCTTTTAACACATTTCTAGTATTTACATAAAACATTTAACAATTTTTTCCCTTTTTTCCCAATATTAATCTATGAGCTAGCATAATTCTGAAAGTTTATTTCTTGCCTATTATTTAAAGCTGGAGTTTCATTTACCTAAACAGTACTGGGTGTACTGTTTTAGTGAATGGTTCAGTTCATCAGTACCTTATTTCTTCAAGGTTTTGCTTGCAGGTTGGTTGACATCTATGGTGCAGCTTTCTTCTTTTAGCTGGTGCAGATCAATTTTCATTTTTCAGGCAGTAAAATCCTTTGGAGCTTGCTGAAATCCATTTTGTCTGACTGTTCTTATTGAAGCCATCAAAAGCCTAGGGGGGCTGAATTTGCAAGCCAATATCCGAGATGGGAACTTCCTTCCTATATTCGTGCATCGGAAACAGCAGTTCGTTTTTGGTTCCCACCAAGGCTGTACTTCCCTTTCCTGTGTTCCTCATGGCTCACATCAATGACCCAAGGGCCTAGACAGCAAGGGGAAGATTTCAGAGTTGGATTCCAGCTAGAGTGCTCATGAATGGGGTCGTTTTTTTTTCATCCAAGGGACCTTTATCTTTTTTTTGTGGATTTATTTCACTTCTGAAGGTGGAATTTGCTTGAAAACAGCCAGGAATGTCTCTTTTGCCTCTTTGGGGTTAGCAACCATGTATTTAACCTCTTTGATGTAAAAGATTAACTGATTTGGATATGGAATTTGATTTTTTTTTCTATTAGGAACCTGCAGTATGGAGATAGTAGTTGTCTTGCTTGTCTTATTTGTATTGGGAGGTCTTGAGCAAAGGAAATTTTATTATTATTCCAGGTGAGTGTGCCTTTTTTCTTTGCTGCCAGTATGATTTAATTTACATCTTGGTAGTTTAATATTTTAATATAGACAGGTCTTGGTTTCAGTGATGTTTGCATTTCCCTCAGGGCTCTGTGGGTTCTCTTTATTGTTATTTGCTGCATTTCTTCAGATTCCTCTAGGAGGGAATTTATTATTTGCTTGATTGTTGGTATTAGATTGTTATAAAGTACAGTTTCAGGTATTTCTCTGATGATGATATTGTTCCTTCGAGATCTTGCTTCCAGGTCTGTTAATTTTGCTTGCAAGTTTTGTATTTCTTTGTCATGGGCATCAGTTTTTTGAGAAATAGAGTCTATTTTTATTTCATTTTCTATTATTTTGGACTCAGATTTTTCCATTCTGGATATTATTTGGCTGAATGAGTCACCAAAGGTTTGAAATTGTAATGATAAATCCTTTAATGCTTACTGGATAGGTATTAAGGCAGATTTTATGTCTTCCAGATTAGCTGGCTGGTCTGTCGTGGATTTATTTGTATTTTTAGAGTTGTCAGTTTGTTTAGTTGTCTTTTGTCTTTTTGAAGTTGTGTCTTTCTCAGGTGAGACTAGTACTGAGAATTTGGTCTTAGTTGTTGTTGTTTCCATATTATTTTCCTCTTTTGACATCTTGCTGTATAGTGTTTTACCAATCTTGCAGTCAGATGCAGGGCCTTAGTAGCACATTGCTTAAGCTGTTATTCAGAAATCTTAGTTAATCCTGCTGTTTCTGAGCTGAATCTGTCACTTTTTCTTCCTCTTTTGTTTGCTGGATGATATTAGCAGTAAATATCTACAGTTATTTCTGTATTATTAATTCTGCGTTGCCTTCTGGGTTTGTTTTAATCCAGGGTATATCGAGACCTAGGTGATAGCAGTGCTCACAGAACAGCAGCCATTTTGAACTCCTCCTACATTTTTCTATATTGTGTGACTGTCAACATTTGGAATAATCAATATGTTTGAATACACTGATATTGTAATACGTCTTAGATGACTGAAGAGCTCTGAAAATAATGGAAAATCAGAGTAGTCAAGATGGTTTTGATTCAAATGGTTGGAGCTCTAGAGTATGAAAAGAGACTTAGGAATGAAAAAAAAATGAAGCATGTGGATGCTGTGGCCTCAACATGTGCAGTAGCTTGCAATGGCAGCCAGTGACTAAGTAGAAGTTCAAGGCAGCCAAGTATATGGGTGTGGCCTGAGGAAGAGAGTAAGACAGTCCCAAAAAGCTTCATGAAAGGGATGAGAATTAACTGAAATGCAATGAAGCAGTTTGTTTCTAGGTGAACAAATATTCAGGTTAAAGGAGTGAAAAAAATACTGTAGGTAATCAGAGAATTCCAAAGATTTACCTTCATAGGTTCATAAGTAAGTACTAGGCAACCTGCCCTAGTGAGCCATTTTAAGCCTAGCCAATTTCCCTTTTGTGCTCAAAATAACTCTCATTTGGTGATATATTGGACTTACCTATCCAATTGTCAATAATTATATATTACCCCTAAAGAGAATAACTGTGATCATGCCATACATAATTTGAGGAAATGGGGCATGCACAGAGTAAAGTATTTAGAAAAGGCATCTGCCCATTAGTAGCACAGGGCACAATCCTGGGGTCAATTTTCTTTTTCTCATTCATAGTTCTAATCTGTGCTTGAAAATGGACAGGGTGTGAACTTAAAAATGACTTGGAATTTAGGAAAGGGGATTTTGTTCATTCTGTAGTGAAAGAGTTGCTATAAATAAACATTTAAGTAGATAGGAGAGAAGGAGGTATTAGAGATAGTAAAATTAGAGCAATTTGTGAGTTAAGAGAAATGAAAGGATGACAGAATATTAAGTCAAAAGGAAAGATAATTAACTCAGTGACGAGACATGCTCGTGTGATCTGCAAAATGGCTTTTCTGTGAAAATTGTTTAGTCAAAACCTTGAAAATGAATGCACACTGTGAGTTATTCACCCGGATTCTTAAAAGCATGCACGGAGTGCAAGATTGGTGCAGGAGCCCACACAGGCAATATGTCAGCCGTGCGATCCAGGAACAGCCTGCAGAGGTGTGCACGAGTGCTCCTGCACTAATCTTACATGGACAAAGCCCTGGTATGTAAATCACCCCATTTGCATGTGAAATCCATGCAAATTAGGTGATTTTGCAATCCGGGAAGCCTGTAACAGTCTGTGCAAGACTAGTGCTATCTGCAGAAATGTACTCGGTTAGTAACCAAGTACATTTCTGCAAAATCCAAAACGGAGCTATGACAGCTCCAAATAAAGGTTGCATATCATTGAGGAAGCACCAATGGCCAAGTATAAAGCCATTGGCATTGCAAACAATGCAAAAAAAAAAAAAAATCAACTTTTATTTTTTTTTTAGCTGATCTCAGCTGTTTAAGCATAGGGCAGTGGCACGCAAATGGGATCGGGGGGGGGTAAGAAAATAAACCTAAAGTAAGCATTCTACCTAAAATCAGTAATCTGCCATGCAAGTCAATGGCAGGCAGAAGACAACCTGGCCAGTGAGTAGTGGTTGCTAAGGGGCAGGCTCAATGAGATATATGTAACTATGCATTAGCAGGGAATCCTATGCAAATGAGGGGAAGGATAGTGAATCCCAGTTTTCCCCAGCATGTGAGTCAGGTCCCAACAGTATAACAGTATGAATAGCTTGGTGCAAGCCTAGGAGGTAGATGACATCATGGCGGTGTGTGTCAGGCATACTGTAAGCGGATTGGAGCCCTGTGACTTGGGTTTGCTCCTAGCTTAGCGAAGTTAAGCTAGGGGGTGTGTCTAAACATGCCTAGCACACTTTACAAAGTGTAAGCGGGTGTGTGCACCGCACATCTGGTTTTACAGGAAGAAAAAAGAAGTTAAACCAGGAAATAGCAGCACTGTGCACATTTGAGCACTCTGTGCGGCACGCACATAGGCTTAAACAGAATGGCAATCGGAAGGGAAAACAGCAGTAGGAAGATATTCACAGATTACTAGCTTATCTGCCAGGTGAAACGTATCAGAACCAGCCAATTACACATGCAGCAGACTAGCCCAGCCCAGAACATTACTATAAACTATGCAGAAACCTACCCCTTTGGTTTTTCCCACACTTTACACCACCAGTGTAAACAAGCGGGAAACTTTTAACACTCACAACAGCAAAATGTTAGGGGTTGCAATAGCTATCATAGAACTTGTGGAAGAGGTTGAGGGTGGTGAGGATGTGAATTCTGCCGAGCAACCCACAGTGAGGAGACGGAGAAGAGTGTACAGACCCAGGTAACCTACCAAGGGCTACATGAGCTGGAGATAGTGGAGTGCTATAGGGTGGACAGGGACCTCCTACAGCAAATTGTTGAGCTGTGCCGACCACCACTCACACACAGAACTAACAGAGGGGAAACCCATCCCAGTGGATACCAAGGTATGTGTTGGCCTAAGAATACTAGCTACAGGTACCTTCCAAAGGCCAACTGGGGATATGATGAGGATTTCACAGGCATCAGCATCCAGGGTACTCCACCAGTTCCTGGATGCCATGTCAGCACATGTTGGTGAGCAAGTATATTTCCCCAGCATCCATGAGGCATTGGCCAGCAATATGCACCTCTTCCACCAAATGGCAGAATACCCTGAGGTAGTGGGTGCAATAGACTGCATGCACATATGCATCAAAGCACAACCCAGGGAAAGGGGTAGGGTCTACATCAACCTCTAGTGCTTCCCCTTCATCAATTGCCAGGTCGTGTGCGATGCCCAGGGCATAATAATGAATGTGTGTGCTGGCTGCACTGGAAGCTATCACAATTCCCACATCTGATATCTGACGCAGCTGTACCAGAGATTTGCCAGTGAAGACATCCCATATGGTCACCTAGTGAGGGATGCTTGATACGCACTGGAGCCGTGGCTGATGACACCCATCAGAAATGCACACACACCCAAACAAGAACTCCATAATGAGGCACATGCACAAACAAGAATCATAATAGAGCATGTGTTTGGGATGCTCAAGTCATGGTTCCAGTGCCTGGACACATCCGGTGGATCCTTGCAGTACTCACCAACTACATGTACCCAAATTGTCCTTGTATGTGCCATTCTACACAATATGATCCTGCGGAAACAGCTGCAGCAGGAACAGCATGGGACAGGTCCACACAGGCCCCCACCATTGCCAAGGCCTGCACAGGCACAGAGTGACTTGGAGGAGGAACAACATGAGCCTGCCCCAGTAGGCAGAAGGAGGCATGCCCAGTATGCCCTGGTCTTGGCAAAGAGGCAACGGATAGCACATACACTGACATGGGAGGGACCCAAGGAATTACACCTCTCTCTGACTCTCACATACAGTAAAAGGGATGCCAAACATTACACTACCTGTGCCTAACCATGTGTAGGGACTGTACTATGTGCATCCGACATAGACAGCCCTGCAGCACCACCCTCAGAACTGCGACACCCACAAGGCAAGTGACTCACACATGCCAGTCAGGAGGGGGTCACATACCCAACAACAGTCACAACCAGCAGGACAGGTGTAGACAAACACAAACAAGTGCTGTACTATGGCCTCTGAATGAGGCCTATGGGTAACCTCCCCCCAAGGCCTACACAGACAGACTACAGCAGGTCAGGCACTGGGATGTCAGTTGTGAAGGCTAGGAAGTCAGAAACTAATATGTAGGTAATTAAAAGCTAAGAACTGTAGTACATTGGTATGCCTCTAGCCAGCACGATAAATAAGACTACAAACTGAAATGGAGTACCTGACATACCAGTACAGTCCTAGCAAATGTGTACACGTGTCAGGTGTGCCCCCCCATCCTACATAGACATATAGTAACAGTCAGGTGTGCCCCCTAATCCTGTGTAGAAATGTAGAAATAGTCAGGTGTGCCCTCCCCCCATCCTACATAGAAATATAGTAACAGTCAGGTGTGCCCCCCCCCAATCCTGTGTAGAAATGTAGAAATAGTCAGGAGTCCCCCCCCACTATGTAGAAATATAGCAACAGTTAATGCCAAATGATTGATGGATACCCTGCAGACACAGCATGCTACCTGTCGGTGTACAACACAAAAGTCAGCACTGCAGTACAAACTACCTGGACTTGATCCACACATGCAGTACAGATGGCCATACTGGGCATGCTCACACACTTAGATAAATGAAGGCAATGTCAGTCTGCAACATACTGAAAGATCATTCTGGTCATACTCACACACTTAAACACGTGAAGGCCATGTCTGCAAACACCTGTGGACCAGACATATCTGGCAGTTGCAGTTGTTAGTGCAGACACTTGTCAGTATGCACCACTCATGCCTTGCACACACACTGGATAGGAATACAGACATATATGTAAGGACAACACAGTATAATAAACCAAAGGTAGACGGACATAGATATGTGGAAGAGGGTGACCATGACAAGGAGCCATCCAGGCCTGTCCCACCCAGGACACAGCCAAAGGGCCCCAATCACATGAGGTGCAGATGTCACTCACTGCAGATACTAGCCACCAGTACCTGTCAGCATTACAGACAATGTGTTGCACGTTCCAGCTGTGCAACATGACTGTACAAGGAAGTAGTCATCTAGTAGCTGTATACACATACCTGTGACATATGACCCCATGTGTGGCCGCATGTGGCGTGTCAACCCGTAGATGAATGGGTTATGGCCCATGCACACACCGCCCTCCCCATAGCCTTACTATGACAAACCTGCTGAGGTCATGCAATGTGAAATACACCTTTGGGAGAATTGTAACCAAGTAATTTCTGTGGCATGTCTCATGTGTAGTGTGATTAACTAGTTAGGTAGGAGTTCCATCCCCAGACTTGGCAACTGTGAGTGTGTGTCTGTGTGTGTGTTTGGTGTGTGTCTGACTGTGTAAAGAGCAATGCTTTTTAGGCTACTCACACTCCTTACAATTCATATACTCAACTTTGGCATGGCTGCTGATGTCACCCACCTAGAAATACACCTCTGGGAAGGTTGCAGTTCAGTAACCTCCTTAGCATGTCATGTAATGTATACTGCTGTAGTATGATAAAGTAGTTAAGTAAGAGTTCTAACCCCAGACTTGCCAACTGTGTGTATGTGAGTCTGTTTGTGTGTGTATCTGACTGTATAGAGAGCAATTCTTTTTGGGGTACTCCCACTCCTTACAATTCATATACCTAACTTTGGCAAGGCTGCTGATGTCACCCACCTAGAAATACACCTCTGGGAAAGTTTTGTCCCAGTAATAGCCATGGCGCGTATTGTAACTGCATACTGTTGTGCTGTGATAAAGTAGTTAGGTAGGAGATTTAACCCCAGACTTGCCAACTGTGTGTGTGTGTGTGTGTGTGTGTGTGTGTGTGTGTGTGTGTGTGTGTGTGTGTGTGTGTGTGTGTGTGTGTGTGTGTGTGTGTGTGTGTGTGTGTGTGTGTGTGTGTGTGTGTGTGTGTGTGTGTGACTCTATAGAAAGCAATGCTTTTTAGGTTACTCACACTCCTTACAATTCATGTACTCAACTTTGGCAAGGCTGCTGATGTCACTCACCTAGAAATACATCTCTGGGAAAGTTATAGCCCCTTGATCTCTGTAGTGTGTCCTGTAACTGTATACTGTTGCAGTGTGATAAAGTAGTTATCTCATCCCAGAGATGACAAGTGTATGGCTGTTAGACCCTGTCTGTGTAGAAAGCAGTGCTTTTTAGGGTACTCACACTCCTTACAATTCATGTACTCAACTTTGGTGAGGCTGCTGATGTCACTCACGTAGAAATACACCTCTGGGAATATTGCAGCCCAGTAATCTCCGTAGTGCATCCTGTAACTGTATTCTGCTGCAGTGTGATTTATAACTGTGGTAGGGTTCCATCCCCACCCATGGCAGTTCTGGATGTTTTGTGTGTATGTCACTGTCTGTGTAGGAAGCAATGCATTTTAGACTAGTCACATACCATACATTTCAAATGCCCTACTTTGGCAACCCTGCTGATGTCATTCATTGTGAAATACACCTTTGGGGAAGTAGTTATCTAGTAATCCCCGTGGTGCATCCTATAACAGCTCAATGCTGTAGTGTGATATAGATCTCTGTTAGGGATTCTATACCCGCACAAGTCAGTTGTGGATGTTTTTTGTGCATGTCACTGTCTGTGTAGGGAGCACTGCATTTTAGGCTAGTCACACATAGTACATTTTAAATACCCTACTTTGGCAATCCTGCTGATGTCATTCATTGTGAAATACACCTTTGGGAAAAAGTTTTCTAGTAATCCCTGTGGTGTGTCCTATAACAGCTCCATGCTGTAGTGTGATATAGACCTCTGTTAGGAGTTCTATACCCACACATGTCAGTTGTGGATGTTTTGTGTGTGTTTCACTGTCTGTGTAGAGAGCAATGCATTTTAGGCTAATCACACACAGTGCATTTCAAAAGCCCTACTTTGGCAATCCTGCTGATGTCATTCATTGTGAAATACACCTTTGGGAAAGGATAACTCCAGTAATGTCAGTGGCACGTACAATAACTGGGTAGTGCTGTAGTGTAATAAACTAGTTAGATAGGGGTTCTACTCCCAGACATGACAGGTGTGTGTGTGTGTGTGTGTGTGTGTGTGTGTGTGTGTGTGTGTGTTTGTAACTCGTATTCTGTCTAGATGTGGCTGTGAGTGTGTGACACCTGTGGCCAATGTGGAGTGGGTTTGCATATTTCTTATATGGTTGCCGTACTATATTACAATGTCCAATGTACAGGGATAACAGATGTGAAATAGCTGAGAGGCTGGGGTGCAAAGCCATACACATACATGTGACATCAAGGCCAGGCAATCACAGTTAGCAACCCCAGTATTACCCAGAGCACACTCTGAACCCATGTCTCTTACACGCACACATGCCTAGGCAACAGCCATTATGTGGGTAGTACACTGCATTTTGGCCGCTGATAGCAACTATGGAGTGATAGCAGTCAGCTACAGAGGGCATGTCACCCTGTCCATCTATCGAATATGCACATACATGCAGACAGCGCACCTCCCCAATGGATACCTGCACCACCTGTGGTGCCATCACATGTGACCCACAATTGACATACCATGCCTGACAACATGCCCTGTATGGACAGATGCCATTGACACCAGGGAATGCTGTTAGCATGCTATCAATGTAGGTGCAGGTTAAACCAGCTGTCAATTACTGGTTCAGGTGGGCAAGACTGGCACATCTGATGATAATCTGTGTTCACAACATGGGCCAGACACCCCAGGTACAGTTCCACATGTCACTGCATATGCATGTGGGAAGTGTGTACATCCCAGACACCGTCCATGTCATGGACTAAGGAACACACACATGCAAGTGATGCACAGCATTGGCCACACACAATAGCTACCCAGGTGACTGGATGAGGGATACAATACCCACCTGTGTGGGCAAATGCAGAAACTACAGCCCTGAGCCACAATGAAGATCATTGTCATGTGGCCTGATGCCAAGGTATACCCATTGCCTACCCTTGTATAGCCTGCTGGCACAGTCGACCACCACACACCCATGCAGACATGCACCCATGCATGTCAGTACTGGCACCCTGTGTGTTTGTGTATGTGTTGTATGGTGCGTATGTTCACATCCACACTCACTATAACCCCCATGGGATACTGAAGCATGCTGTCTGATGTCAGACACCTCCTCATACCCTTTGCCCGTGCAACCTCCGTATGACCCGTGTAGTGCATGTGATACCTGCATGGTGATGTGTTGTGGCAATCGCAATACTGATGAGTTGTACTACTGGCCCTGCCAAGTGTGTCAATGTGTGTGTGTGTTCCTACGAGAGTCTGACCGTGTTGATGCTGGCACCTGTTCATGCGGACAGGCACATATACATCACCTACAGTACAGCGACCGTATTCCTGTTGCAGATGTCACTCACCATCGCATATATGTTCTGAGTGCTCCACAACAGGTAATCCATGTGGTGCATCCAATAACTGCATCAAACTGTAATAACTCTACATAGTTGTCAGGGGTGTGATACCCCATGCTGGTAGGTGTGTGACACAAATATGCTTCAGTTTTACTCTCCCACCCCTCCCTGACATGTCTTTGCCTCTGTCTGCCTCTCCAACTCCTTCTCTGGTGGATGCGGAGACCTACACCTGCTTTACTTAGGCAGCAGCTTGTTTATTTTAAGTGATGCTCAGGATCAGTTGCTGGCCTCTGCATGAATTGCAGTCCTCCCATAGATGATTGCTTCTGGAACAACTGTGGTAACATTCCCATAGCCAGTTGCATGGAAACACATTCCAATATCTAAGAGCATCATGGTGTGTTGGCCCTTTTCATTCACTGTGAGCAGGAACTAGATCTGTTGTTTGGCAAACCACATCTCAGATGGAGTGGGGATTTGCCTCTAGCAACATACACTGTAGAAAGAGGGCAACAAACAGAAGGGGGATGTGCCTGACCTGACTACAGACTGTAAGTGTTGCTATACTGCATTTGGAGTAATGTTGGTTTAACAGTGCTTGTGTGGATATGGCTGTCATACATGTCTCAATATCTGCCATGTCAGTTCCATGTTTATGAGGAATCCCCATCTGCAGGGTCATCTGCAGACTGGGCAGTGCTGTGCCTTTGGTTTCATGTGTTACCCACGGAGCATCTATCTGTAGACTGCAGAAGGTATTGTGAAGATTGCAGTCTGTAGATGGTGAAAGCCGTGATAGTTACTGACGTCATATCCCTCATAGGACATATGTTGCAGCAAACCCCATTACAACAGTAAATGTATGAGGTTATCACAGCAACATGTCAATATTGGCCCTTTGTATGTGCTTCCAGCCACACCTCTGTCAACCTTTGTACATATGTCATGCATGAAGTGCTGCATATGTGATGTACACCATATTTAGTGTCATCATATCTGATAACAAGCCAGTGATATATCCAACTGCTACACATGTTATGTACAGTAGGGGTTATATTTCATGACATAACCTGGACATTCTGCGGATGTTTTTACAGTACTGAGGTCTGTGTACTTATGGTGAACATCAACAGTGTGTGTATTGTTAATATGTACTTTAGCCTGTGTACAGAGTGTGGTAGATGTCATTGTTCTGGTTCCCCTCCTATCTGATGTAACATGCTGCTCCACTGTATGGTACTGTATTGGCATATATGTTTATAGGGCCATACACACACATGTCCCATACAACAGACAGCCATTAGACCAAACTGTGTAGCAGTCCAGTATATGTAGGGTCAGTCTGTGAGAGGCATATATGAGGATGGTGTAGAACAGATAGTCCAAATACTGTAATATTATGCTAGCTTACTATATGTGGCTGTGTTCACATTTGTTGTGGTTATGCACTTTCACACAGGTGTATCTTACCCTGTGCTGTGACATTCCTGTTGAGCCTGCTATATATGCAGGTACATGTGCATTCCCACATAGGAGATGTAGGCCAGTGGTGAGTGAGTTTGCCTGTATCCTGCAAAGTGCATTGTTACATGCCCAGCAGCTTAGTGTACTTACCCAGTGAGATGTCATGTGCAGATACTTGCCAGATGTACTGCTGCCTGGCCTCCCTTAACAGTCATGTATGTCAGACAGAGCAGTGGGATGCTGTACAGATTTATGTCAATATCTAGTGGATAGTATGTGGCAATGGCATCCCTGTACCAGCGGACATTATGTGTCAGGCCAGACAAGGGTGTGTGAATGCATAACCTATGGTGGCAAATGTATACCAGTCATTATGTGTTATACCCATCTACATGGCTGTCTACATCCATATTGTCAGGCATGGTACGCATGTTTTGGACTAAGGACTTATGTGTATACCTCTGGACTGTACAGAGTGTGTCAGAATTTCCACATATATTGGGCAATATCTATGCTGCAGTCCACAGGGGCATTACGTGCTAGCAGAGGTACTTTACAATGATGTCCTTAGGATGTCTGTCAGTAGCCAATGGCACACATGTTATAAGAATATGTGACCTCCCACACACACCATGTCTGTGAAGACAAACCCAATGACAGTTGCAGTAGTCTACTAATATGCCTGCTATACATACCTGACATCTCCTTGCACTACGACTTTGGGATTATAGGGGCTACACTCCATGTCCAGGACATATGGTGGAATTTTATGTACATATACTTATCCAAATAACTATATATATATATATATATATATATATATATATATATATATATATATATATATATATATATATATATGTGATTACACATGTGTAGTACTTCCAATTACCACTGTCATGGCAACCACTTATTATAAGTCCCTACATCATGTGGGCGTGGTCCCTTTACATTTCCTGTGTGATGGACATCCTTCCAGTTTGTGGGCATCAGTGTTACAGACAGCAGGTAGCAATACCTCTTACAGGAGAACCCGCACACTCAGGGCAGTCACATATCTGTAGAAGGATCAGGAACTACAGACAGACTTTGAGTAGAGTTGTATGATGCATTGTATAGCAGTGGTGTTACAGGTTGTGTGTGTACGTACTAGTTTACCTTGGAATGCAGTCTGTCTGCATAGCTCACAACTGTGGGCCTATCCTCTTGCTGGCCAGAGGTATGCCTATCATGATTTGTCTGCCCACCACTCTGGTCCTGTGTCAGATATTACACTGGCAGTGTGTGTGTTGAGTGCTGTCGGTACATGGCTACATCCATTTCTGTTTCTAACCTCAATTCCTGACTAAGGGTATATTGCAGACTATTCTGTAACACCAGCAACTAGCTTAGTGTATGGCAACAGTAGTCCACATATGTGCCTGTGTTGCAGCCTCTGGCCTCCACCTACATACCAAGCTTTGCACATATGTCATGCTGTCGGGGTTGTTCTGTAATGGGCTATGAGTATATCATGCTGCCATTGCTGCCATCAGGCCACTGCTGTTGTATCCCCCACACATACGGTAGGGCTGAGGCCAATATATGTGTGGGTGTCACCTACACAATACATGTGTGCCCTTATGCACTACAGAGGCCAGTGTATGTAACAGTGGTATATGGCCCTGTATTACTGAGTCTGGGGGGAGCACCATAAATGACCTAGGCTATTACAACATATGGGGGTATTAGGGGTAAGGTGTCTTATGGTATCTGGATGTATAGTACCATATACTTTGCCTATATTTACCTTACTTATATGAACTGGGTTAATGCAAGCCTACTGCCTTCTGCCATACAGACTGTTCTGTTTGTTGGTGTGCCCGTGATGGTGTCAGTTATGCCTTGTTATGTAACAGTTACAACCCATGTGGTCACATGGTGTCTTTACCACCTACTGAGTCTGTACAGAGTGTAGATAGGGGCTGCTGAACTATACACCTGCATTACATACTGTTGATTGTTTGGTATCCTGTGGCCCAGTCTGTCTTCACTATTGTACAATTTGAAGGGGTTGGCTTGGACAGCAACAGTTGTGAATCTTTCCAGACTACTGTATTAGTATAACTGTTTCACAGTTGCATTACTCTGTTTATATGGATGTCAGTGTCTGAACAGCTATATGAAATGGCATATAGAACTGTAACAGTACACAATTAAAGGTTTTCCATTTTTGTAAACCTGTGTGTGGTGTTGTTCCTATGATCTCTCTGTGGGTATATGTTAGAGGCAATGATTGCCATTTGTATGGGTGGCCCATACAGTGTCCAGTTGTTCAGGTGTGAACTGTAGGCATAGTGGCTGTTATATATTGCGTGCACCTTCTACATATGTATCTTACTGTGTGTATGTGTAGTCACATGTATATGTATATATATATGTATATATATATATATATATATATATATATATATATATATATATATATATATATCTGTATCTGCATATCTGTGTCTGTGTATCTGTATCCTGGGGATGTTGATGGCTTCCACATATTACATTTCTTATGGGCGACATACTGTACTGCATGATATGTTACCAATACCAGCCTGACATCATACAGGTGGGATGTAGTACTGGTAACATCTTGTGCCCATGTTGCATCAGGTCATGGTTATGGGATCTGCACCACTTGGTAGTGTATTGCAGGGTGGACATGTTTGGTTGTGGGGGGGAGCTATTCATCCAAGACGTATAGTGTGTGGGGCCTCTCAACCCCATTACAGTGCATGTGGACATATGTATGTTTGTTAATCTGCCATTGCTATCGACAGATGTATGGCCATGTATACCTATATAGATATGTGTATCTGCTAACATATATATATACCTATGTTAATTTATACCTACATAGATACATATCTGTGTGCACATATGCAACTTGCCGTGTATATGTGTATGCAGGTGTAGACATATATGTGTCGATGCAGGCATTTGCATGTATATATGTTCATACACATTGCTATATATGTATAAGTTTTAGAACTATATATATATATATATATATATATATATATATATATATATATATATAGATATGTTGCATCTGTTTAGATATTAATATAGTTACACACACATACATCTAGATGTTTGTATACATTCTCTGTACTTTTAAAGCATTGTAGCTGTGTTGTGGAGGGTCCTGCATTCAACAACTGCATGTGCTGGATATTGGATTGCACAGCATATCCATTTGGGCTGTGGAAGGGGGGGGGGCATAGCATTAATTACCAGGTATCCTTTATTTGAGCCCCTACCCCTATTAACAGTGCTTATGGTATGTTATGTTGTAGTGAGTGGTTCATGATTTTCTTCCCATGTGGAAATGTTATATGCATTTTATCTGTATGTATGTATGTATATATATACATATATATATATATATATATATATATATATATATATATATATATATATATATATACATATATACACATACATATGAACATATTTCTCTATCTATATACAATTGATGTTATATGATTATTTGTGAGTTTTATATATATATATATATATATATATATATATATATATATATATATGTATAGCTATCTGTCTACATTTACAGATATATATCTGTCCATATGTCCATGCATGTTCGGCTCATATTTTTGGCCTGTACCTCATTCTCTTGGCAATTAACATGGAGGATCTCAGGACTGATGTCATTAACTAGTGCCAACACTTTTGTGTTTCAGACTTCATCTCCTTCAAAATATGTGTTCTAATACATATAACTGCCTAACTAGCAACATTTTAAATGTATTAGAGCAGTATGTGACATATATCCCTTTTGTACCCACATTTTGGCAAACGTTGTCCAGAATTCTTGCATTAAAAGTTGTGTGGTATGATATTACTACATTTCCTGTACTGTTGACTGATTGTGCTGCATGATATGTTTGTGAAAACATCAGTGTTATGTATATCTGCAATGGCTTAGTGGCAAATCACTTTGTGTATGGTGTGTAGAGTCCTGGGTTTGTTCCTTGCGGGGGTTGTTTATTTTGTTACTGGGGAAAAAAACGGCCATTGGTTACAGAGTGATTAAGGCACTTTAAAGCAGTTGTGCTCTTGTTTGTGCATGTTTGCGTGGAGGTACGCACTGCTAACTCCCGGTCACAGTTTCTTACACCCAGTTAGCTTCTCCTTTGCTTAATCTGTGCAGGCAGTGCTTACCCCACGCAAACTAGTGCTTACATATGCTTACTACTGCTTATCTGTGCTTACACCTGCTTACTACTGCCTTATCAGTTATGATACTGACTCTACACATGTGCATTTCCTGCAGTACTCCAGTTCATGAATATATGTTATTTAGTGGATTTTGCAATAAAAATATTGGTTATACCATGCTTTGCCATGTAAAATAGACTGTGCTGCAAAGGGACTCGAACCAGGAATGCCTGCTCATTAGGCGAATGCGCTGCCCACTGCACTATTGCTGTGCTACTTAATTTGTATATATCTTACTTTTTATCCTCATTAACCTTTTAAGCTGCTTTAACCATAGCTAAGCAATGGGCACACCCATGCACCTACGGTTATCTCTACTCGGAGTTTAAAAAAAAATAAAGTTTTTTTTTCTTTTGATTTTATGTCCTGTTGTTGTTGCACACATGGGAGACTGCTGGTGTGGATATGCGGACACCTATGAGTGGTCTCGCTCATTTATTTCCACTTTGTGCTGTTCTACATTGCAGGGACGTGTTTATTCTGAGAGCTCTGCTCTCAGACACATCCCCTGCACTCATACATGCTCTGTGTAGGCCTAGAAGGTCGGGCAGTATGCCTTCATTGATATGCATGGCACACTGCCGTCCTCTTCCTACACAGGTGCTTTGGTGCAGGACTAAGCTAGTCCTGCACGAAAGGTTAGTGAATCCGAGAGATTGTTTACACCTTGTCCTGGGTTCTGTGATGTGAGAGTTTATTATGCTAATTAAAGTTGTGTAGAGAACATACCCTTCTGTGTGTGTGTTTGGGTGGCATTGACCCCATATGCCACAGAAAGATGTAAATGGCTAAACTGGTATATCTGCTGGTCTTGACAAAATCCATTTCATGAAATAACACACTTGATTACTGAATGATATACATGGAGAGATAAAAGCAGCATGAATTCGGTTACCTAGTACAAAAATCGAAGTTACGGAACTTTGAATACCATATAAGCGACATCATATAATAGAAGTTCCGTAACTTTGAAATTAAAAAGATAAATAAATAAAACCCTGATGGGTTAAAGCAGGGGGACGAACCACCCTGTGCCCCCCACACCCCTGCTACTTAAATATACCAACTCCGTGATCGCACATTAATGAACTATGGTGCGGAATGGAAAGATTTCTCTTTCCTACACTGTAGCGCAATCTTGGAGTTGGTATATTTAAGTAGTGGGGGCTGTGGGGGAGGGGTGCAGGGTTGCTTGCCCCCCTGCCTACACCCTTTACTTTTTCTTTTTTTTTTTTTTAATGTTTATTTTGAAGACTTCAAATTTTCAATTGTTTGCTCATTAAAGGTCGACCTTTAGTGATTCGAACAATTGAAAATTCGATGTTCCAGTAGGAACCACATAAATTTAGTGAAAAGGGCATTCATTTTTTGGAGGACAAGTGGAGAAAGCAATAAAGTGAGGTTGGCTATAGCATATGCAGTGCCGTATTAACTGCTAAAGGAAGATGTGGATTTTAAATCTAAATAATAGCTGACACATGAAGTAATAATATCAGCTGAAAAGTTATGAATGAGAGGAGCTTGGCAAAATGTACAGGGTAATAAACAGAATGGTCTAGTAAGTGTCCATCACATGAATCTTATTCACACATGCCTGAACAGAAAAAGGAAGGGAAGAAGATGATGAATGATGCATGCTTGTGATGTGGGGAAAGAATTATTTGGATGAGACATACATTTTCAAATGGGAAATATCAAGGAGAGTTTAGCATAAGGTGGAAAAATGACAGAGGATAATTTATTATTTGTATATTAATTGCTTGTGTTGTAATAATTTTCATACCTATGTAAATATCTTAACAATCAAGTGAGACAGACACAAATGCTTAACCCTGAGTGAAAGGTTACAACTGTATGAAGAAAATGCTACGCTTGTGTTTACTGGAGTTTATAAAACTAGTTTAATACCTATAACTGTATGAATATAGCCACTGTAAAGATTACTTTGTGAGGAATAGTTTCTGCCATTTACATTTTTTTAAGTAACCCTTACTGTTAAAGAGATAGGAACATTTGTTTGGAATGTTAAGCAATAACTTTTAAAGGCTTAGACCACATCCATTGGAAATTTGAGTATAAACGGAAAAGACCTCCATTAAACACTGATCCATAATTGCTTACTGAATAGTGGTTTACTGAAAGTTATAATGTTGGATGCAAAATTCTGAATTGTCAAAATGTTGAAAGTTTACATTTTTACACAATGCTAGTATACACATCCAGTCTACCAACTGAATCTCTCACCTGCTAGTGGAGTGGTAACATGGGTCCAGCTCTCTGCACATGTTGTGGAGGAGGTATTTTGATTTTAACATTTTTATTTTATTTATTTAACATCCGTTGACTAGGAAAATTCGACTAGGACAAAGCCTATCTTCAGCAGAAGCCCAGGGAGAAATGCTCCAGACATTGTCTTTGAAATGTGGAAGGAAAATGGCTAACCAGAGTAAACCCATGCAAATGCAGGGAAGACATGCATACTCTGTACAAAAGGAACCCCAGCTGAGAATCAATCCAGAGAACGTCTTGCTGTGAAGTAACAATATCAACTGCTGTACCACTGCTTGACATTTCAGCAATTTGGCATTTTATCATTGTGCACTGACTATTATTACTTATAGTATATTGTTTTTCAGAAAGTTGACACGGAGCCATTTAACACAACTAGTAGAAAAATAATATTAGAGAAGATGGGAAGGACAATAAGGGAAGGCAGAGGATAAACAATGCAAAAAGAAAAGTTAGACGGAATTGTACAGAGGATGAGGTATAGAAACATAGTTCCTTCAGTCAGGTATGTCTAAAGTTGTTAGACTTGTGGATGTGCTGGGTTGTCTATCAGTACTGAATCAGATGATGACTTGTAAGCCAGTCATAGATCACATTTCAGTAGCCTGTAGAAGACTGATTGCAAAGAGAAGATTTTGAGGCACTCAACATATTCTGTGTGTTTTATGTCTTGTATTCTTTTGGGGGGGAACCACTTTGGGCATTCCAGTCATTGCATATGCCCAGTAAGGTACATATTGAACAGAGCACTGTACTCATTGATTGGTCTAATGAGGGCAGAGTACAGTGGAATAATAACATCTTTGGACATGGATGGTATACTCTTGCTTATAAGTTACTCAATGTATATTGATTTCCTTACAATAGTAGAAACATGATGGTCAAAGGCCAAGTCACTGTCCACGTGTTTTCAAAGCCCTGACCACTGAGTCTACTCTTAGGGGGTGTATTTCTATGTGGTAATTACCAGGAGAGGGTGACTTTCCAAAGATATTATTATGTATCTTTTGCAATTATTTTAGACTATGGCTCTGCCACCAATTCTTAGATTATAACAAGCTCTCTTGTAAGATATTAATGTCCTTGAGGGATTTTATAATGGTACCAAGCTTTCAGTTATCTGCAGACTTGATCAACCAGGGGCTGGTAATGTTAGATTTGACTTCATAAAAGTAGATGCCAAACTGAGTAGGCTAGCACTACGCCTTTTTGCGGAGATAGCATCCCCTATTCTGACTTCCCGTGTCCTGTCAATGAGCCAGTTTGCTGTCAAATGGATGATATATGGGATTTACTCCTAGTTTCTTGACTCTGTCAACAATCCCCAAGTGGTAAATAGTGTCAAATACTTAGCCAGGTCAAGATAGGCAGTGTGAATTTTTTTGCTCTTGTCCATAGCTTTGGTGACTTTCTCAAAAATTCCACCAAGTTGAGCAGGCTTTGCCCTAGACAAACCAAACAAAACAAAACCTTGCTGGATCCGGTGTCAGAAGATTTCCTATGCCTTTATTTATAATGTTCATGAAAATTCTTTCCATGTTCATACATATGAGACTAGTTAGACTTATACGTCTGTACTTACCTGTTTCAGCAGATGGCCTACACTTGTGCAGAGGGGATATTGCAGTCCACCATTTGCTAGGCTCAAAGCCATTTTGGGGGCTAATGTTGAACACTGAACATAAAGGGCTCAACAGATCATGCTTCATGCTATTCAGGAGGAATCCTGGGATATTATAGCTTTTTTTAGGCAAGGTCTCAAGAACAAAATTTCTGACGTGAAAATATCACTCACAAATAATTTAAAGGTTATGCTGCTAAATGCTAGGTATTTAAATCAGTAACTGCACTTTCTGGAAGCACTCCTTGCCCTGGAGAATGTTGACACCTGTGTAGTCACAAAGACTTGCTTAAGGGCCACAGAGTACCCCGGCTTTGCAAGGCTACAATGCCTTCCACACTTTCAGAGCGGAAAATGATTGTTTGAGAACCAAAGGAAGAGGAATATCTATCTTTATCAAAGATAAATACACCTCTAGACTGGTCAGACAGGAAAACTCCATGGAGTTACTCCAAGTTCAACTAACTGTGGATAAGACCCCTCAAACTCATCATTTGCTATAGGCATCTTTCAATGAACCAGGATACCCATGCTGTTGATTTGGACCTACTTGAGTCAATCATATTACAACCAAACACTCTAGTCATGGGCGATTTTAACTATCCCTCTATTGATTGGAAAACTTACATGAGTACCAACATGCCCGGACAAAGGTTCCTGGACTTTGTTAACACTAATGGCCTGCAACAAATATTATGTAACGCCAGAAGGGGCTCAAATATTCTCAACCTGGTCCTCACCAACATGGGCGACCATTGCACCAACATAAGTATAGGACCCTCAATGGTTAAGTCGGATCACAAATCAGTCACATTTGAAGTAGTAGTAACACCTGAGCCCCTCTTAGGTGAAATCAGGTTAAAACATTTCACCAATGCTAATTATACCCTCCTAAGGGATGGTATAAATAACTTCCAAGCTCTGTTCCCACAGATGGACTGATAACTATACTAAGGTATACACAAATGCCCTGTACAAACACTTATACAAATGTATTGACACAGCTATACCTTATTGGATCAAAACAAGATCCTCAAGAAAAAAACAAGCCTCCCAGGTGGACATCTAGCATTAATAAGTTATACAGCAAGAGGAAGAAGTTACTGCTAAGAATAAAAAAAGAGAAGTCCCAGCACTGAAAGAACACCCTCCTCTGCTTGAACAAACAAATAAGACAGCTTGTAAAATCCTCTAAGGGCAACTTTGAAAAAAAGTTAGCAACCACAACTAAGGATAACCATAAGGCATTCTTCAGCTATATCCACAACCTATAAGGTAGGACCCAGACATGTGCTGAACTAACTGTGGAAAGCATCACACACACTGATACTGTGAAAATAGCTAACATATTAGCTGACAGGTTTGATGAAAATTTCACCCCGTCCCCTCCAAACATGCTACAAAGCATTCCCACTACATCTCCCCCACTTTGCATCTCCAAAGAGCAAGTCATTAATGCTCTCTCAAAGGCCAAAAACACACCCTCTGTTGGACCAACTCCATTAGGTACCCTCTTCAACCACAGTTTGAGTACTGGTTTTGCTCCTGCTGAATGGAAAACAGCAACCATCATCCCCTTCCTAAAGGAGGTACAGCAGCAGACCTTGGGAAGTAAAGATCCAAAAGCTTAACCAGCCTTATCTGCAAGACCATGGAATGAATCATCATGAACCTTATAAATAAGGATATAGGTAATCTGGAAACCCTTGATCTGACACAGTGTGGTTTTGTCAAAGGCAGGTCATGCCTGTTAAAACTGTTGGACTTCTATGAAAATGTCACCAGTGCCATAGATGAAGGCAGATCTGTGCATACAGCCTATGTTGACTTAGCCAAGGCCTTCGAGATAATCCTACATTTGGGCATCATTGATAAACTCTCCCAGTTGAATATCAATCCTTATGTCATCAGGTGGGTTGCTAACTGGCTCTCTGACAGAGCACACTCAGTCAAAGTTGGGGACTTTACCTCAACCAGCAGTCCTGTCAGCAATGGTGCTCCACAGGAGTCAGTGCTGGACCCCTATTATTTGGAATATACTTCTCAGACGTTCAGGCAAAAAAAGAGTGGCTGTGGCTGACAAAGTTTGCTGATGACTACAAATTAGGTGCAATCACTGAATCCCCAAATGAAGTCAATATACTTCAAGAGGGACTTACACAAACCAATGATTGGTCCCAAAGCCATGGACTCAAACTCAGTGCTAAAAAAATGCATTATCATTCCCTTGGGTTAAAAACAATATCCCAGCAGGCTATCATATAAATAATAATACCCTATGTAACAACTGAGTAGCGAGAGACTTGGGAATGTAAGTTGACTGCAGCCTAAACTTTGATCACCGTATGTCTATTGTGGTAATGAAGGCATTCTATGTTACACACCTCATTATCAAAGGCATGGCCTCAAGAGGGAAAGAGGTCATAGCTCCCCTGTACTCGACCCTTCTCAGGCCAATAATTGAGTGTAATGCTCTCTTTGGTATGTATCTTACCAGGCACCTGCAGCAACTTGAGAGACCTCAGAAATTTCTAATCAAGAATATTTAGGGTCTCTAGCACATATCATAAATTGATAGACTGAAGACACTTTCACTGTACTCAGTAGCATACAGACTACTTAGAGGAGACTTGTGCCTGGCCTACAGACCAATCTTGGACCCAAACCTAACAGAAATGCTGCACATCTGCAAGTCATTGGGACAAGGGTCACCAGCTCCAGGGACCTTAACCTAGCCTGCAACATAAATAGGACCAGTTAGAGAGACAGCTATGTCTTTCAGAGCTCACCATGCCTCTGGAATAGACTACCAATTCAAACAGAGCCTCTCTATGACCCTGTTTAAGTGTGGCCTATATGACTGGATAGGAAACCATAAATTTTTTCCGTGATTTCACCTTTGACCCTCCTAGATATATCATATGGGTAGTCGTTGCTAACTAAGATCTTGAGTTTAGGCATGATCCTTATATTGGGTTACTCTAATATTATACTGGGAACACACAGCTAGGCATATAAAGACTCAGGTCAATAGCCTAGTAACCACCTATGAAACTATGAACCTATTATCAGGATCCATAGGTGCAGTACTTTTTGTCCTGGAGAATGCATGGAGGACCTGCTCATTAGTAATAGCTGGGTGATATATGGTTAAGGGTATATTTTGGAAGGTGCCAGCAAAGAAAAGCAGGGTGAAATTGGAGATACATTTTTTCACCCATTCGGTTTGCTAAATTCTCTATCTACATCCAATAAAGTGCACTAAATTCATTTAGAAAGGATATTCCTTCTACATTTACAAACCTAAGATGATGACCTCACTGAATTTTTCATCTGCTATAATTCAGTCTAATCCATTATATAGGAACAGTAAATACAATTTACCTAGCTTACACTGTAACATGGTAAAAACAAACATTTAGTGAGGGATAATCTAAAGTGGATTGGACTTCTAGAGAACTGTCACTCATATAAACCTAGAAAACAGACAGAATCTCCGATACCACATAATCAAGTAGTTTGAACCAAAAAATAATTACTTTCTTTTACTAATTATGTGACCTACTGATAAACTGATTACTGTACTGAATTTTTTATCTTTCTTTTTATATTTATCTTTTTGTTGACTATGTAAGCCCACTGGTTTCAAATGCCCCTTTTTAGGGGTGTCCCAGAAGCACTGTTTGGTTAAGTGACTTGCTCACAGTCACACTCTAGGCAAGTGAAGGTGGAAAGAATCAAACCTTATACCCTTGGAACATAAAGCAGCTCATTAACAGCTCATAGTTTTACTCCTGTATGCAATATACCAAACATCACTCACTGATAAATGTATTTGTTGATCTGCTAGCAGAAATTCAATTAAAGACAAATTCTTAACTGACATTATTGTAAGAAACTGTTACTTAGACTATATTAGATGGTTTTATCTTGGATTTGTCAACATTTAGACAAGAGTAATACCTAATTTAGACAATATCATTGCAGCAATGAATATATCTAAACTTGTGCTCTGGCAAGGATAATACAGGAGCATTGTTTTTCTTTCACAACATGGAAACTTCTATATACAAATAATAATTCATGAACAATCAAGGAATAATAGCTTCAACATCCATTTTATGAGGCACATTTTGGAAAAAGTCCCAAGAATGCAGAAATATTACATAATCTCCACAGAGGGAACCATTACTTTGGTCTAAGTGCTTCCAATCCTTTGAAGCTATTTCTGTTTGGTCAAAATGATTAATTTTAGTTCTTGTAGCTACTACACTCTAAAAATTATATATATGGAATCTCCTTTTTTATTTGCATCATAAGATAATTTACTAGTAATCACTTCCTGATTGTGCCACCTGATGGCTACCGGAAAGGTAACATTTGCAGAACCTAGCTTACCTATCTTGATCTCAGTGACAGTCTTCGATCTCATATCCCTCAGTGGTCATATTTTAATTGATCTGACACAAGGTCCATTCACCCTGATCTGTACTTAACTCCTCATTTATGTAAACTCTTAGTTGAGGAAGGAAGAAAAGGCTTGACATTTCCCTGATCTTCTGCTACCTGTAGACTAGGGTCTGCAAGCTTATTTTCTCCCTAATCTTGTTGTGTATAAAAGAAACAAAATAAAAAAAATGCTCTTTCATGTAAAAAAGTAGCAAAGTGCTTGCTACATTTGCATGAAGCAACATGTTTCATTTAATAATATGCATAAGGTGCTAAAAGTGTTTCAGCCCTGACTGTATTTTTGAATGCCAGTAGACCATTACTAACAGATTGGCATCTCCTGATTGTGCTCTATCACCAGGCATGCAAGATGTCTGTTCCCTTTCTCCCCACTAGATATGATTCTGCATGGGTTCATAGGTTCACAGAAGGTTACTAGGCTAACGGCCCCAGAGCCCTTGCAAGCTTAGCCATATTTATCCTGAGTTGCCCCAATTGTCAGTTGTTAGATGAATTAAGTTCACAGAGGTAAGAGTTTATGGTAGTTAGTACCAACTTCCTCTGTCTACAAAGGACATGGGTGCCACCCCAGGATTGAATTTGCAGTCACCCATCCATTGATCTAGGTTGCATTTGAAGAGGTTCAGGGAAGGGATCTGTTTCATGTGAAACACAAGCTTGTTCCATAGAAATGCCAGTCTCTGGGAGATATATCTGTCTCTCCAGCATGACCTATTCATGTCTGAGGCTAGGTTAAGATCCCTGGAGTAAGTGACCCTTGTGCAGTTTGATTTACGAATGTGTAGCATTTCCATCAGAGCCAGGTTAAAGACAGCCTTGTAAGCCAATAACAGATCTCCCCTTAGCAACCTGTAGCAGCCAGAATACAGTGACAGAGCTTTTACTCTTTCCATGAAAGGCTTGTTTTGTGTACCCTTGTAATTTCTTGGTGAGAAACCTCTGTGATCTCTCCAGTTGTTGCAGGTGTCTGTTGAGGTATATGCAAAAGGGGGCATTGCACTCAATTATCGGTCTGATGAGGGCCGAGTATAATGGAATCATAACATCCTTTGATCTAGATGTGATGCCTTTACTTATAAGATGTTCCACATAGAAGGATTTCCTTACTACTGTGGATACATGGTGGTCAATGTTCAGATTGCTATCAACCTGAGTACCCAGATCACGTACCACAGTGTCTATTATGCAGTTAGCAGGGATTTCAGCTCTCCCAAAGGGAATACTTTTTTTGCATTTGTCTTTAATCTGTGGCATTGCCACCAATCATTTTTCTGCATTAATCCTGTCTGCAATATATTAATATTGTTGGGAGACTCAGTGATTGCTCCCAATTTGCAATCATCAGCAAACGTGGCCATCCCCAAGCCATCCAATTTTGCCTGGACTTCTTCTAAATAAATTCCAAACAGTAAGTTGCCCAGAACAGAAACCTGTAGTATGCCACTGGTAACTGATCTTTTGCTAGAGGTGAAGTCACCCACTTTGACAGTATGTGTCCTGTCGGTAAGCCAGTTGAATAACCCATCTGTTAATGTAGGGGTTAATTCCTAATTAGGAGAGTTTCTCTATAATACCTGACTTGGGTACCATGTCAAATGCCTTGGTTATCTCTAGATAGGCAGTACACACTGTCTTTCCCTCATCCAGGGCCTTGGTGACTTTCTCGAAGACGTAACCATGTTTAACAGGCATGATCTATCTTCAACAAATCCAAACTGGGTTGAGTCCAGAGTTTGGAGATTATCTGTGTTTTTGTTAATAAGATCCATAATGATTTTTTCCATGGCCTTACAGATGAGTTTAGTCAATCTTATGGACCTATGATTCCCAGATTTGGTTGATGGTCCCCCTTTGTACAGAGGAATTAGGTTGCTGTCCTTCATTCCACTACAGCATAACTAGTTTGCAGACTGTGGTTAAACAGAGAACCAAGTAGGTCTGCTATGTCATGTTTTAAATTGGTTAAAAGGCAACCTAAGATGTTGTCTGTTCCCATTGATGCTGTGCATTTGACCTTGAAGAGCAGTGAGATGACCTGCTGTCTTGAGATAATAGGATGAGGATTGCCGGGGCACATATACTTTGGGGGATGACTGCAGAGAACAAGGGGAGTGAAGATTGCTCCAAATCTCTCAGCTAGCAGGTTGGTTATTACCTCCAGCTGAGTATGGGTGGTGCCATCCACAACCAGTTCAGTGCATAGCTGGCTATTCCCTTTTAGATTATGGATGTAATTAAAATTGTCTTGTGATTATCCTTAGCTAGGGAGGCTATTTTTGCTTCATTATTAACTTTGGAGTACTTGACAAGATCTCTGTTTGTTTGTTTAAGCCAGAGAGGGATTTCTTCCACTGCTGAGCAAGTTCTCTGTTGTTCATGGATATTAATTTCTTTCTCTTGCTGCATAGCCTGTTTATACTAGGGGTCCACCTGGTTTTAATCTGGTAAGGTACAGCCTATTCTATACAACTGCCTAACTGATAATATGGGGCATTGGTGTACACCTCTGCATAGGATTCTGTGTTATCTGCATTCCAGGGGCCATTGAAACTTCTTACACTATCACTTAGTAGGAGGTAATTTATCTTTGAAAACTTCTTAAGCATTTTTGAGGTTGATGGGATATCTGGTCTTATAATTACATCAAACAAGACTGATTCATGGTCTGATCTTCCCTGGGAGGACATCATATGAGGGGGTGCAATGCTCTCCCATGTTAGTGAGTGCTATGTCCTGGACATTTGAGCCTCTTGTGGCTGTGCTAACTAGCTGCTCCAGAGCATTTGCACTGACAAAGTCTAAGAACTTCTGAGCCAGCATATTTGTGGTCATGTATGTTTCCCAGTTGATAGTAGGATAATAAAAATCACCCATGAGTAAGGTGTTGGGCTGTATGGCATGCAGTATGCTTTTTCTGTTTCATGGTGGGGACCTATAGCTAAACTTGATGTGGTAGGCGGCTTTGCCTATAGTTAATTGGACATGGAGTAGCTCAAGAGAATCATACTGTTTGACCAATCTAGAGGTGTACTTATCCTTAAAGAAGATAGATACACCTCCTTCTTTAGTTCTTTCATGCTAAGTTTGTGGTCTGAACGTATGGAAGGCATTGTAGCCCTGCACTGCTGGAGAGCTTTCTGTGCCTTTGAACCATCTCTCAGTGAATGCCAACAATATCAACGCTGATATTGTCAGCACCACAACATCGAAAGCGCAGACCATTGTGCAGGTAAATGGAAATCTCTATAGACATCAGCATCTTCCAAAGTAAGTAGTGCTTCCAGGAGTGCAGTTTCTTATTTATACTCCTAGCATTAATCAGCAGTACCTTGAGTTTATCTCAAGAGGATTTTGTTATGTTGAGAGATTGGTTATTTTGAAACTGCCTGAAAAAGGCATGCTAGGTGTGGCTAATGCCTTTGTTAGTATCCAAAAGCCTAGATTAGACAGGTGCAGACCATCTCTGTAAGAGCAGAGTGGCCTGTCAAATATTGGATCCCCATGGACTAACAACAGGAACTAAGCCAATTGTTAAAGATAATCATATTTTGTTTGTATTGTGGCATCATCCTTGGAGAAGGTAGAATGCTGATTATGGCTAGGCTTATATCTACCTGTGACATATAATCTGACTTCTCAGTCATGTCTCTCTTCATATAGTCTATTGAGATACATTTCAAGTCATTCACCCCCACGTGGACTATGACAAAGTCATACCAGTACTTGTGGTTGAGTAACTTGAATGCTTGAGTTACTTGATGGATCCTGGCAACTGACAGGCAGCTAACTGTAACCCGCTCCTTATCCAGCCTGATGTGGGAAACATTTCTGTGTCCCACAATGGAGTTATCTATGACCAATACATTAGATTTTGTGGTGTTATGCATTATGGACTTATTTGTTGAGACACTAGTTTGTGTGTGTTATTATGTGTTGTGGTTGTTTTTTGCATCATGTGTGTAAATGGTTTCCACGTGGAAGTCTGCTGATTTTTTGGTAAGTTAGTAGTGAGGACCTCTGCATATATGGATTTATGTGTCATGACCTGCGTCTATATCACGTTATTGAAATCTTACAACATCGAATCACTAAAGGTCGACCTCTAGTGATTGATGTAGTAAAACATTGAATAATGTTTAAAAAACAAAACAAAAACAAAAACCAACTAGCGTAGGCAGGGGGTCAAGCCACCCTGCACCCTCCACACCCTCCCACTTAAATATTCCAACTCTGAGACTGCACTACATTGAGGTAAATGGAAATCTCCCCCTACGGAGATTTCCATTTTTTTGCACAATGTTCTGCACTTTCGATGTTGTGGTGCCGACAATATCAGCTTCGATATTGTTGGCTTTCGACATCATGAAGTAGACCCTCATGACCTTATTTAGTGTGGGAGGTGTGTGTGTGCTGACAACCTGTTTGGCATTTGATTTGTCCTTATGTGAGAGTCTTGCCTACAGTTTCATAGTGTAACTACATTTCTCACGTAAAGTATTTGTTTGTTTCAGGAGTAAGTGGTTATCAGTATGCATGAGAAAATTGCTGCATTGCCTTAGGATGCCCATGTCTATCAGGCTGGTCTGACAGATGATGGGAAACTGCTTGTCCATAATAACAGACTCTTACTGTATGCTTTATTAGGGAAGAGAATGGATTAATTTGACAGGACTGTGCTGGTAGCACTGAGACTACAAGAGAGACCTATCCTTTGTGTAAGTTAAGTTTCATCAATAAGATAATGCCACTCAGTGTGCAACTGAGTTGCTTTTAAAGCAGCAGAAAAGCTTGGAAAAGTTTTACTGGTAGCTATCTAGGGAAAAACTGAGCTTTTAGGCTTTTGTGTCTGCATAGAGCAAAGCTAACTACTGCTGCACAAAGAGCAGCACTGCTCAAATGTGAGACTTAAATATGAGCAAAGAGAAACAAGTTTTAAGCTAAAAGCCAACAAGGAAAGCAAACAAGAAGCCTTCCACTAGCAATCCTCAACTTAGGTTACATCAGCACACTTCTGCCAAAGAGTGCAGAATAAACAACTTCTTAATACAGAATAGCTGATTTGGAGCCCACGTGTAACAAGACCACAGAAGCTACCTACAACCATCCTGCAACTTACAGATACAATGTAATACAGCAAAATTAACTACTTAAAGCAGCAGTATACAGTACATTTTCTTTTGCTTTAAAGTGCAAAAATAACAGTGAATAGCTTAAGAAACTGCTCAAGTCCAGTCACAGTATACAAGAGAAATACAAACAAATACTTATTTTTGTCTTTTCAGTAGTGGATTGCTCCAGGTGAAAGCAGATTACCAGCAATCAGTAGCAAAGTTGACAAATGACAAGCAGCTATGAGTATCTATACCAAAGTCCGAGCAAATTCAACGCTTAAATATGAGCAAAGAGAAACACATTTTAAGCTAACTACCAATTAGGGAAGCACACAATAAGCCTTCCACTAGCAATCACCAACTCAGACAGGTTAGATCAGCACACTTCTGCTAGAAGAGTGCGGAAAAACATCTTAATGTAGAATAGCTGGTTTGAAGCCCAACTGTACAGTACCATACAAACTACCTTCAACAGCCTAGCCCAACTGTACAGTACCATACAAACTACCTTCAACAGCCTTACAACTAACAGATATACTGTAATACAGTGCAATTAACTATTTAAAGCAGTAACAGACAGTACATATTTTGAAACTGCTGAGGCACAGTCACAGTATATAAGAGAAGTACAAAAAATACTTAGAGCTCTTTTGTGTTTCTCAGCTCTGATAGACCATATAAACAACTATTTATTATTTTATTATTTATTTATTTTACATTTGTTGACCGGGATAGTCCAACTGGAGCCATGTCCATTTTCAGTGGAGGCCCGGAGAGATAAGCTCCGAGTTAACAGCTACAATAATACAAGTAAAACAAGAGTACATAAGTAGTATTACCAAAGAATACATAAGCAGACATGAGATACACCTGGTTATAGTCATGAGAAAATGAACAATAAATAGTTAGTTGGATTATTCACATTCATGTTGAAAGTTACCCGGGCTTGTTGCAGTGGCAAAGCCAGTTAAATGCCATATGTTGTTTGAGTTTAGTTTTAAATTGTCCTAGGGAGGAGAGCAAAGTAATATCACCTGGAAGCAAGTTCCAGGCTCTGCCTGCAGCATTAGCAAAGAGGGCATCTCCAGCAGCATAGTTGATTTTGATTGTCTGAATTAGAAGTTTGTTCGAGGATCGAAGCAGTCTTGGATTGTTGTGGGGGGGGTGATAATATTTTGCAGGGCTGGTGTGTTATCTGCGTTATAGAGGATTTTGTTAGTCATGATCAGCAGGTTTTATTGGATGAGACTGGGAAGTTCTAGCCACACAAGCTGTTTTAGATTGATGCAGTGGTGTGTTTTAAAAGGCATTCCAGTGGCAAACCTGGCAATATGATTGTAACAGGTTGATAGTCTATTTAGTACAGATTTGTTTAGATTAGAGAGAAGTGGAGGAGGTGTATAAAAGTGTTGAGAGTAGATGAGAGTGAGCTATAGCCATCTTAGCTGGAGGGGTTAGGAAGGCTTTTATTCTATACAGTGACCCAAGTTTTTTACTGATGTTCTTGATTACTTGAACTACTGCCACTAGATGAATAATCCCAGTCCTCCTAATGTAAAAGCATAATAAAGGAGTGTCTGGAGTGAAATGCTTAGGCAAACAAACTTAAAACATATTAAATGCGACAACAAACAAACTTAAAGATACAGATACAGCTGTGTAGGTTAAACAGCTTATAAAAGTGTGATTATTCATAGGATAATAGGATTTTACTAGGCTATTGATCCAGAGGTCATTTCAAGCCTAGCCATTCCATTCCCATGTAATACATAGATATGCTAGTCAATACCCAGGATTGCATTTAGTAATGTCTGCCTATGTCTAGGAGGGTTGTGGGTGCTATCCCCGGTAAGAATTTATAGTGCTCTATCCACTCATCCAGGTTCCTTTTGAACAGTGTCATAGAGGTGCTCTGTTTCACATGAATTGGAAGCCTATTCCAAAGATGTGGCAGTCACTGGGAGACAAATATGTCCCTCTAGCATATTCTATTTAATTTGCAGGCCATATTTAGCTCTGTGGAATGGGTTGCTCTAGTCAGATTTGGTTTGCAGATGAGTCTGAGATTGCTCTGTAATCTGTTTATAAGTCCCCCCTAAGAAGCCTATACAATATAGAGTATAGTGATAGGGCCTGTGTAAGGCATGTGCTAGAGTCCTGTGATCTTCTTTGCTAGAAACCTCTGAGGTCTCGCCAATTGCTGCTTGTGTTTTGTATGGTACATGCCAAATGGGGCGTTATACTCAATTATGGGCCTGATTAGTGCCGAGTATAGAGGTGTTATAACCACCTTTTCTCTCAAGGCAATGCCTATACTAATCAAGTTTGCTATGTAGTAAGCCTTCCTTACTACAGTAGACACACTGTGGTCAAAGTTAAGGTCACAGTCAACTTGTGATTCTAGATCCCTTACCACTTTGTAGGTACTTAGAGTAATGTTGTTGATCTGATAGTGTGAACGGACATTATTTTTTCTGAAGGGAATGATGATGCATTTCTTTGCATTCAGTTTGAGACCGTGACTAAGACACCAGCCAATGATCTGTGTAAGACCCTTCAAGAGTATACTGACATCATTTGGGGATTCAATAATTTCACCTAATTTGCAGTCATCTGTAAACCTGGTCAGCCATAACCCCTTAGTTTTGGTGTGAACTTCTGAGAAGTATATAGCAAACAGCAGTGGGCCCAGCACTGACCCTTGTGCCACACAGCTGGTAACAGGTATGCTGGTTGATGTAGAGTCACCCACTTTAATAGTGTGTGCCCAGTTTTTGAGTTAGTTGGCACCCCATCTTACAACAAAGTGGTTACACTCAATTTGCTAAGTTTATCAGTAATAACTGAGTGTGGGATTGTGTCAAAAGTCTTTGCCAAGTTGAGGTATGCTGTGTGCACAAATTTGCCCTCATCAGTGGCTCTGGTCATATATTTGAAGAAATCCACCAGATTTAACAGGCAGGATCTGTCCTTAACGAAGCAGTTCTGTCCCACTGCTTGAGTCTACAGCCAAGGCCGAAGACCAGTAACAATTTGACATTCTCTTTGTTCATGTACATCTGGAAGGCTTCCTGTCATTTTTAATGATTTTTAGTCAAAACTCTTTGTTCCCTCTATCTGTCAATGTTTTTTAATTAAAACCAGTGACAAATACTGAAAATAACAATCTCATATTGTGGGTACAGGCACGATGTATATGTACTTATCACTTGGGGCTCTGGAGTCATTGGCTTGGATCTATGCCAGGCTAGAATGTACTCTTGTAAAGTGAATGCTTATGTTCCAAGAAAGAACAAAAGATGTTAAGGGCTGACACTACCTATACACCAGATACATGGAGACAGCTGAGGTAAAGCAGTATCAACATCAGCCTCATCATGTGGTAAGAGTTCTCAACTCTGAAAGTTAGGCTAAATGGTGGACTCATTGAACACCATAGACCATATATGTTATGACTGCAGCTGTGATTAAAGAGGAAGATAGAATTTTTATACCTTCCTCTATCCAATTGTTTAAATATTGCTGGTGTTTTTGTACCCTTTTCTGTACTTACTATTCTTCTTCCATGGAACCATTTATTAAGGTTATTGTGTAGTTTTATCACCTCTGGACAAAATATATGCAGTATTTTTTTCTCTGTATGTGTTTTGTTTTTTGATATTTCTTCTATAACAGTTCACTTTTGGAACAGTGAAAATTTAGAGCAGATGTTATAAATGTATTAATCCTGGACTTTAGACATGATGACAAATTTAGGATAAAGATTAAGGTATTTGCCTCCCATGTACAAGGTTCAAGCCTGGCCTTTGGCCAATACCTGTATGAACTTTGTGTGTTCTCCCCCTGTTTCTAATAGGTTAATCGCACTGCCTAAAAAAAAAAAAAAAAAAAAAAAAAATGTACTGAAGTTTCCAACTCAAACTCAGCCTTGTACAGCTGTAGGCAGCAGCACAAACTCAAGATGGTGTCCAAGACAGTTGTATAGACTAACTTATTTGGGCATCAACTTTGTTACACAATATTCTGTGGATAGGAGGATGTGGGCTACTCAAACCTAAACCAGCGATCCATACTAACAGTGGTGATGAGAATATGTGACAATAATGGTATGTGTGTGACAGCCATAAAAAGCAGCAGCCCTAGGTCACTAATCTACATATTGGCCAATATCCAGTTACCCAGCTTAGGTTACCTGGGATAGCTTTGTTGAATGAAATCTGGGCATAAAAACAGTCACAATGCCAAATATGAACTAAAGATCACGGCACTCATTATAGGTTCACTGGCTAATGAAGCATGGAAGTGGATCACATGATGGTATGGAGTAGGATGGACATCTTTTGTATCCAGGTGACAAGATGGAAGGGCAGTGCAGCAATGTCACCTGACTTGGGAATCAGAGTCTACTATTTAGAAGAAAGACAAAATAGAAATGGTGTGGGAATTATGGTGATAAGGAAGCTTTAGAAGACAATGAGGGACATTATTAGAATTAGTGACAGACTTATGGCAATCAGACTCTATTGTATTCATAATCTCAGCCTGTTCCCCAGAGTACGGTTGTAATATCAAAGAAAGTAGAGTATTCAGGCAGCACTTGCAAGACCTACTATATAAAGCAGGGCAACATGAGTCAGTATTAATAATGACAGACATGAATGCACATATTCTAATAGAAAGAACAGGATATGAGAACTGAGTGGTTCCACTTGGGAGGGAACAACAGGATTAAAGAAGGAAGGGATCATTTTAGATTTCTGTCTAGGAAATGGCTTGATGGTGGCCAACATATGTTCCTTCAAAAGAAAGAGTCACAAGATCACCTACAAGAGTGGTCAACATGCAATTAAAGGAGACTTACTCCTAGTAAGGAAAGGACACTGGGATAAATCAGCAATTGCAACGTTATCATCAATGAAACTGTTGACCCACTGCATAAACCACTGGTTGCTACAATCAGCTGCAAGCAGTGGTCAGAGAAGGCTGTAAGATCAACAAAGACTAGACTGAAAACCAGGAAGTTGACTAATGAGAAAACACAACAGTGGAAGGAAATGCTCAGGACTCTAGCACCTGAGGAAGAAGAGGAAATACATGGAGTTGAAGAATAAGTGAGGAATATAAAACAGATATGTGGCTGAGACAGGTATGGAAATAAGATACATAAGGAAAGCTGGAGGTGGAATGCAGAAGCCCATGAAGTCAGCAAAAGAAAGAAGGAGTTTCAGAAAATGTGGAAGCTAGAAAAGACAGACCAAGTAAGAAAAATACTGGTCGGCTAACAAAGAGGATAAGGGCAGTTGAAATAGCAAAGAACAAGGCATTAGAGGCACTCTACCTTCTTCGGGAAAGTGACTCAGTGGGTGATACAACTAAAAACAATCAGGTTGGAGGTCACAGACCAAAAAATAAGGAAGACAATCTTCATAAGGGATGCCAGCAATGACCTGCTTAACAGTCCAAAAGACATCAATGGCAGATGGAAGGAGTACTTCCAGCAGCTTCTGACTGAAGAAACCCCACAAAAACTCTACTGCTCACACACAGGCTATGATGAAGGAAGAAAAGTTGCGCAACATAGAAGTTAAGAACAGCACTAAGGAAAATTAAGTCAGAGAAAGCAGCAGGCCCAGATGAGGTCACATCAGCTATGATCAAGATTTTGTGTGAGTTAGAGGAGAAATGGCTCCTGAGGGTGCTCATAGCAATATGGAGAGAAAGATGTATCCCAGATGACTGGAGAATAAGCATACTAGAGCAAGTTTACAAGAACATAGGGGACAACTATTGGCAGTATAGAGCTATCAGACTCCTGTTACTCTGCATGAAGGTTCTGGAGAGGATGACTGATAAACAGATACACAGAGCAGTAGAAAGCAAGCTGGGAGATGAGCAGTTCGGATCCAAATCAGGATGTGGCAGAACCAACCTATTTTCAGTGAGATAGATAGTAGAGAAGAAGATAAATATGACGACATAGTCCAAATGGGCATGCCTAGACTTGGAGAAAGCATATGACAAGGTCCTAAGAAAACTGATTTGTGTAGTTCTGCAATGGTATAATTAGTGCAAGCTATGTACAAGGACCCAGTGACACAAGTATGAACACTGTTCAGATATACAGAGGGGCTCATGAGTAAATACTCATCTGCAGACTTTTACAAGCCAGGCTGGGAAAAAGAGGTCAGAATCAAAACCTGTACCTTGTATCTGTGAGGTAAAGACCTTATCCATTATGCCAAGATATTCCCAATGGAAGCGGCTGTACATGAGGGTTTTGCTCTGAACCTACTGCTTTTCTTGTTGATAATGGACAACATTAAAAAGCAGGTAGGGGAGAGATCAACAAAGTTGATGTATGCAGATGACGTTGCATTACAAACGGATTCTGAATAAGAACTTCTGCAAAAGATAGAGAAATATAATGCAAAACTGAAGGCGCACAGGATGAAACTGAGTAAAGGCAAGACAGTTGTAATGGCAGCAAAAGAGGAGAATCAGAAGAAGCTGAGAACTGAGACAGAAGGAAAAATACTGGAACAGGTTAACAGCCACAAGTACCTGGGAGGGGTGGTTAAAGGGGGGGGGGGTCTGAATGAAGAGGTCAGAGCTATAATCAGAGGGGCTGTGGACAGCTAGCACAGAATGTCAGTGGCAGTGAGTGACAGATGAATGCCAAAGAAGCTGAAATGTAAGAGTAGTGTACAAAGAATTGGTGTTACCAGTAATACTCTGTGGTACAGAATCAAGAGGTGATGGTGATGAAGTGTCTGGAATGGGTGGAGAGATGCAGATCATGGTACAGATGGAGAAATTAGGACACCAGAGCAGAAGACCAAGTATCTCCATTTGCAGGGAAGATCAAATACAACAGATCATGGTGGTCAGGGCACATATATTGAAAAAGAGAAGACAATGTGATGAAGATTTGGGACAGACAGAAAGAAGGCAAAAGGAAATGAGGGCATCTAGTAGATAGATTGATAGATTGTGTGAGAAAAGACCTGTGACAGTCAGGCATGACAACTGAAGAAGGTAAGAGAGTGACACTGAATCTAGATAAATGGCAACAGTTAATGCAATACCCCAACCCCATGTAGAAAATGGGAAAAAGGGGGCAGATGATGAAGATGATAATTAATTGTGCTACCTTTGTTCAGGGAATGTCTTGAAGAATGGCATAGCTGTACTCCTCTGTCTTATACTGTGAATATATGCTTAACAGTTACTCCATATTTACATTGCTGGGGATATTATTCACATTGTAAAAGATGCTCACCCCATGTCTGTGAAGTCTGCACAGCCAACTCACATCAATTTTAAATGACATGGCAAATATGTGGATCAAAATTCAGTAACATTTTCCAGAGAGCATAACTTAAATGTATTTGCACAAATTACCTGTTTAACACACCCTTTCAAAGTGTGGTTTTGATGAGGCTAGATCATTAACACATCACTGACTGAACAGTACTGATAATGTGGCACACCTGGAAGGCAGTAGCATGGCAAAGTATGGATCCCCTTTCCTGTGCTACCCAGACATGTGCATGACAAGATGTAAAAACCAACACAGTGTTTACCTCCACTGCCTATAGCACAAATTGGGTGATTCAGAAAATGTAGTTAGCTGAGAACTAATTACTAATTAGCATATATGATGTGCACAGAGAGTTTTATCTACACCTTCTAAGCATGATGTGGGGTAGTAATCTTACGTTGCATTATGAAAGATTACATTCTTCCAGTTGTGCTGCTAAATCAAACTTATTTAGACATGTCTGCTGCAGAACAAGAGGGGATACTTTCAGAAATATTGCAGGGTATGTTGTCTTCCATGCAACTTCTCAATTGTACTATATTAATATGTATATGCTTTGTGTTAGCTAGCATCTTTGTTTCTCTACAATCATAGTTTGATGACTAAAGTCATGAGAAATGTGTTTGATGGGTTCATGGCAATGCACACAGGTGTGCAGACATTTTTGAGTAGTCTTCCAGGAAACATTTTCTAAGTTTATTTTCTGGACAGAGATAATTTGTGACATGTGCCACTGCAGTGGTGGGCAAGTGAATATGTGTGTAAAATTGTTGTTACTGCATGCTTTAAGTTCTGTTCCATTCCCCAATTTGTTGCTATGCTTATGAGGTTATGTGCTTGAGAGGTTGACATTTCTGCATCTGTTTTTCCTTTTTGCCTTTTGCTGTTGGGATGGGAGAATGCATCAGAAGTTTACTTAGCTAGTTGAATTTTTAGAAGTTACAGCTATGTTAAGCATTATGATAGGGAACATGCATTGCTGTTTAGACTGTTGGTTGTATTTTTAGGGTGCAGATATGTTTGTATTAGGCTTGAATATGCCTTTACTGAGTGTATTTTGCTATATTATTCCATAACTGTTAAAGTGGGTGCACTACAAGTGAGATATACTCAAATAACATTTTTTTTTTCCTTCACTACAGGGATATGGCTCATAAGATTGCTAAGGGCACATCCTCATAGATGCCTTATTTTTCAGAGGTTGAGAATGAGGTAATAGTACAGAACCTCTGTCTCTGTTGTGGTTGGCTCCTTGATACACATGTCTCTGACAAGCCCTGCCATGCCAATGACTAGTGATGGGTGGGCAGGAATGTCAGTGCTGTTGGTAGCCAGGGCTGATATACACAAAGGTGCAACATAGGGTCAGTGATATGAAATTTAAGGCAAGGTCAGAACAGAAGCTATGGCACAGGAGTGGAGGACTACTGATGCTGGGTCCTCTGCCAAACCATCACTTACTGAGAGGGTGGAGTTGCTGTCATTAGTCATGGTTCCACACAGCTCCCCAGACATTTACAATGCAATGCCAGATACTGGTGCAGAAATTGACAGACCCTAGAGGATTTCCATTGGTAATGCAGCATATATGTTTTTCAAATCTTTTTACGCCCATCTTTTGCAGTTGGTAGTCACATTAATACTTATAGTACCTCTATCACCTACTAAGTCTAGGCACATCTCTCATTGAGTAGTAGCAACCACCTGTACATGATATGGGCATACTTACAGGTATTAGTATATCTAGTAGTAAATTAAATTATAGCACTTATGTGTGTGGTTGTGGTATTAGGGTATAAGCAATATGGGTATTTTTATTCTCAATTTTGATGTATTCACAAGAGAAACATTGTCTGGCACCAGCACTGTGGACCTACCTCCATCTGATGTTGGGGTCTCTTTATCCTGTTATGATGAGGGTGGGGATGAGTTGGCACAGTCTGGGGTGACAGAAAGTATGTCAAGCACAGGGAGTGTGCCCCACACATCCCCTTTCCATACTAAAGACACCATCAGGATGCCTAGACATACCTATGACAATGAATCAACTGATTACTAACAGGTTGTTTGGGACATGGCGGATCAGGTTAATGTGGCAGCCCAAGTTGCAGACCATATCTCTCAACCTTTTAGTGCAGGAAATCTGGAGAAAGACTGACAAAATGGGGGGACAAAGGCCTCAAAATAGGGACAGACTGTAATTATTGCTCTTATAAACGTAGAAAGTTGCTAGAGTAACAGGGTTTGTATTAACATACATTTTCTGAAGGATTTGAAGTCAGAAACTCAAGTATATGTCATTATTTAGTGACTTCAATCCTCAAATCATCTTAATGATTTGCCAGAAAACCACAAATTTTATGAGGAACAAAACAAAAATATGAGGCAAAAATCTGGACATTCTGAGAAAATCTGGACAGTTGAGAGGTACGAGTACAGACATTTCAAAATCTCTCCCTTGCCATTATGAGCAGGAAGTACCCCATCCACCTAGAGATGTCGGCAGAAAGGCTTAGAGAAAGGATGTTTACCATCCCCTTGAGGATGGAATATAAGTAGCTGCCATCCAATGTATGTGTAGGGCCATTGTATAGGCACAGTCAGGTTTCACCAGGGCCATGGCAGGGGTTTAGAAACTATTTAGGTGGCACAGGCTGACATGCTGGACTGAATGAGCTGCAAGCATTATTCCTTGTACAGGGTGAATGACATTAGAACACGCAGTGTCTGTTCTGGATCATCTGTTGAGAGGTGATAATATCTATGAGGCTGGTCTGCAGGTACATCATCAGATGTCAGCCAATGTGACCATGGATAGGCACAATCCCACTCCTACAGTGTTACCACTTCCACTGCTACATTGGTTGCAGATGTGTCTACACTCAAACGAGGTCATCCACTTAGTTTTGGTCATGGATATGGTTATGAAGATAGCTCATCCAGCAGATTCTGGTCTCATTCAGGAGGCACTCTGACTTCTAGCAAGCATCATAGAATTAGCAGTGCAACTCCTGTCATAGGCAGTTCTCTTGAGCAGGGACATCCATGTAAAACTTGATCCTCGTCCATGCATAACTTAGACCTGTCCTATATGCCAGGGTGACATGCTGGCACACATGCTGTGGCAGTCTACTCCCCCCCTCCTGCACACACACACACACACACACAGACACACACACACACACACACGCACACACGCACGCACACATGCACACACACACACACTCTTCACTGGAGACTTCCTCCCAGCAGACACATACTCCATATCTGGACATACTGATATCTGGACATACTGTCCTTAAATGAGTATACTTGCTATTATCTCAGCTGTTATACTCATGCACTTCCCCTATGAAAGACGTGTGCTACTGTACCCCCACACACACACACACACACACACACACACACATACATACACTTCACCAGGGATTTCCTCACAGTAGAACTACACTCCATATCTGGACATACTGGCCTTAAGTGAGTATACCTGCTAGTACCTCAGCTATCATACTCACGTACTTCCCCTATGAAAGATATGTGCTCCTGAAACCCAGGCATGCACACACACACACACACACACACACACACACACACACACACACACACACACACACACACACACACACACACACACACAAACATACACACTGCATAGATGAAGATAACTGTACCCTACCATTTCACACTTTTTGACCTTGGGTTGACTATGTCTGATGCACAGAGTGGCCAGACAATGCATGGGTATGCAAAGTCTGGTTTTGTTGAGCATACATAATCATTTTTAAAGTGTCTTTACCCTACTTAGGTTCTGTAGCAGTAGTAGTAGTTGTGTCGAATTACTTGCTCATCCAGCTATGTAAACAATTCTGAGAGTGCCCTGCTATTTGCATGGGTGTCTAACTTGGGCTGCTTATGTCTGATGCATAGAGTGGCCTGGCAATTCATAGGTTGGCAAATTCCAGTTTCTCTCTATACATATCATCAATTTTTAATTTGTCTTTACTCTTCTTTGGTTCTGTAGTGATGGTAGTAGTAGTTATGTAGGATAGCTTGCTCAATCACCTGTGCAGATGATGCAGAGAGTGCCCTGCCCTCTGGAAGGGTGTCTGTATTGGGTTCCTTAAGTCTGGTGCATAGAGTAGCCAGGGAACACATGAGTAAGGACAGTCTGCTTTGTATGATTCAGTATTGCTGTCTGTATTTGTTAAGCTTGTATATTAGTTTATGTGGTGCAATATTCCTGTACATACATCATTTTACTGTCTGCTTAATCTGTTCAGGTACTGCAGTGTTTATTCAAGAAGGCTCAATTATGCACCTGCATTACTGCTTTTGAGAGTGGCCTAGCTTTGGTATGTATGTCTGATACATACAGGCAATACATGGCTAATGATAGCCTGGTTTGCTTCTATGTATCAGTGTTAGTGTCTGTATCTGCTGAGCTCTTATGTTAGCAATGTGGTGAGTGTATGTACAAGATGTTGCCTCTTTGCTAGTACTATGGCATGCTGTGCCCATCTCTATCTGGCATGGTCATTACCTGCTGCTGACGACTCTGTTTTTGTATCAGCTGCCACTACCTGTGATGCTTTGAAATGGTGTCCCTTTAACAGTTTCACAAGTATAATATTATGTCATATGGCACAGTCAGCATTTTTGGCACAGGTGGCAGAGTCATATTGCAGGGCAACTCCAGATGTACCTAGGCAATGGAACCATGGCTTGACTAGGCCAAACACATGCTCTGTGACATTTTTAGTTTGTGAATGGGCATGACTGTAACTTTGCTTGTGGGGTTGTGCGAAATTCTCACTCATGTCATGAGGCAATGTTCTAGGACATATCCAGCATCCAGCACTAGGTGTACCTTTTGGGGTCTTTATTTATTTTTGAGTGTGGTTTTTGGCTCCCAGTACCTCTCAGAAACAGGCTAGAGCATAAAAGTTTTACACAGTGATAGCTCCTTCTTTTTAGTACATTGAAACCATATATGCTCCCTTACAGCATGGAACTGGTGCAATACTTTGAAAACAAAGGACAGTAAAACCACCACTGTGTTTCCTGTAGGTTACTGAAAATTCTCTGTAGCTAAATATGTAAAGCTACACATACCTTGTATCCACCAGGATGGATTCTCTATGATTCCCACAGGCCGCAGTTTGGCGGTACTCATGTCCACAATTTATACTGTATGGTGTCGCTGTTCATCTTGTAGCATTCCATTATGTCTATTTCACAGAGGCCATGAAAGGCTATATCTAGTTTGCAAAACTTACACCTTTGGAGGTGATCTATGGCAACATCATTAGCAACCTCTTCTATATATGCCTCATGCAGATACTCATTTACAATAACTACAGCAAACCCTACTCATTTTTAAAGTTTTCTTGTGGCAGAATAAAAGCATATGAATGAAATCAGTGCTAACTCAAGCACAACAGTTTTCCAAGTGTTGTTTATGTTTCTGAATTGCTCCACCATTTTTAAACTCCATTAGCATATGGTATGGCTCATTTTACTGCCATTAGCATACAGTTCTGCTAATGCTTATTTTTAAGCTGGCCATGTGATGGTAAAGGGCTTCATGAATCACACCCATCATGCTCATTGCTGCTCTTCATGTAAACAAGCTTAGATTGATGAAGAGGGATTTAAATACCCTGGCCTGAGATTTTTTTCATTCCCTGTGTAGGATACACTTCCTGATGCCATCTTAATAGTTGTGCAGTAGTATTTATTCACAGATTACAAGACTATTCCCTTTTATGTGCTTCTTATTTTGCTCTTAGATGATGTCTTCTAACGTCTATGCTTTCTCTCTCTCTCTCTCTCTCTCTCTCTATATATATATATATATATTGCATACATTTAGCTGTTAAAGATAATAGACAATATGCTGGACTTTTCTTTGTTCAAGGATGAATTGATCTTGGTTGTTTAGCTCCACAGAATCTCATTTGTTAAATTTCTTTCTTTTCTGTCTCCTGTTGTCTTTACTTTGCTAGCAAACTAAGCACATTTTATAAATAACTCATCCTACCTACTGAGACTAGCACAATAAAATCAAAAGCTTATTGAAGGACAATGTAAAATGGGTTTGATTTGGGACTACTAAAGGGTAATTCTCATCGACATACAAATCAGGAATTACCCACTAGAAATGAATCTCCAGTACCCTGTGACCAGGTAAAAGCTGAATGAAAGGATCACTTTATTTTTTCTATTAACCACAGTTCTGGAGTCCTGATAGACTGATGAAATTATTACTTGATATCTTTACTTTAACTGATTGATACTTTTATTATTTGATCTACTGACGGAAGTCCAATTAAATACAGTTTACGTAGTATCTTATTTGTAATCAGTATTTGTAATAAGATACTAAGTAAACTGGCAAGAAAAAAAAACTTACCTCCTAAATGTGTAAAAAATATTACATTGTCAAACTAAACTAGACAGTTTTATTTAGGACTGCCTTCAAGTAACAAATAGTTGCATGCAGAAACTCAGATTAGTCAATTAGTAATTTGCAACACAATGACAATTTACTAACAATCAAGTAAGAACAAATGTGGACAGTATGATAGATATAGGCAAAGTATCAAAGAAGCAGTAAGTGTATCTGTACTCATGGACTAAGCACCATTTTTATATATTAACATGGAAAGTTCTAGTTATGCTTAATGACCAGTCACAGAATAAGAGCTTTAAAATCTGCACTGTAAGACAACTTTTGAAAAAAGTCCCAAGAATATAGAGCTTCAATGTAAGATGCACATTAGAGGCCTTGCCTTTTGATAAATTCTGTCAAATCCTTTAAAAATATATTTGAGTAAGACTTATGACAATGTAGCTCTGGTGTTATTAGGTAACAGTCAGATTTTATTTGTTGTTCACACTTTAGTCAAATAACCCCCTTTTTTGCATCACAGCATAATTTACTGGAAGTCTGCTTCTGTTTGTGTCACATGCTGATTACTGTATTGCTCATATCTTTGATAAGGTTTGTTTTTTAGTGATTTTGCATACGACACATGTTTTGGCTGATTCTTTATATTAAGCAACTTTGCTGTCACACAGAACTGGGAAAGGTCCATGTGTTCACAGCTGGGTGGCCTGTGTCTGTTTTATTGAGTAGGTTTACTGTTACATGTTTTGTGTTCTTTGTTTTGAAAATACAATTGGTTATGTTGGAATTTAACTCGGCACAGGTATACAATAAAAGATGATATTACCGACAAGGTAAATCATTTAGAAAACAATGTGCACCATTTTGGACTGTTTAGTGCTGTAGGAACTTGTTCATTTTGATGGGGCAAATGACATTACATTTTACATTAATACTGATATGTCCCTTTATCCTATTACTTCAAGAGAAAACATTCTTTACAACATAAACCTTATATATTGTATGAACACTATTGTGTACTGTTTACATAATTCTTATGGACATTAATTATAACAGCATAGAGCTTATCAATACATAATTCTTATGGATATTAATTATAACACTACAGAGCCTGCATATTATTGCTGGAGCCTTCCTGTGTCCTGACAGAGTGTTCTTCAAGCTATCTGGAGATATACAGAGCTAAGTATATTTTTCTGGCACTTCAGAGTTGTGTACTGTTAATTGTTGCTTGACTAATTTTATATCATTGCTGGCTGACTTCAGAGTTGTGCACTGTTATTATTGCGTCACTGTATAGTTTTTCAGATCTCTGCTGAAGGTGTTGGTTTTCCTCACCTCCACCTATTTCTCTGTATCTTAAGTTGGTATAACTGGTTTTACATCATGTGTGTTATCTGACTATCTCAAGGATTACTTGCATAAAATTAGACCCTCTTAGTAACAGCCTGCATATCATTGCTGGAGCCTTCCTGTGTCCAGACAGAGTGTTCTTCAAACTATCTGGAGATATACAGAGCTAAGTATATTTTTCTGGCACTTCAGAGTTGTGTACTATTAATTGTTGCTTGACTAATTTTATATCATTGCTGGCTGACTTCAGAGTTGTGCACTGTTATTTTTGCTTCACTATATAGTTTTTCAGATCTCTGCTGAAAGTATGGCTTTTCCCCTACCCATCCTCCCTATTCCTGTCTTGTTGTTTAACTTTTTAGGCTTTTGCAGTTGCCCACCCCCACTGGCACACTCCCCCCAGTCCCATCTCTTTACCACATTCTACCTAATAGACTCTGTCTGCACATGTTTTAGTCATTTTTAATTTAATTGCATTTTTTTAAACTGTTTGGTCTAACATTGCTACATACTCAAGTGTGCTAGCTTGCACTGAATTTGAATTGTTTTTACTGTTGTTTTAGCTACTTTTCTGTATAAAGAAAAAGCCTGTTTCCTACCTTTCCTTTAACTAGTGTAGCCCAGTATAAGATTTGCTGTATCCAGGACTGTATGTAAGCTTCTGAGCCCCCCAAGCTTACTGTGTTGGAGGGAAGCCTTCTAGCTTATCAGTGGGAGTGGTAAGCACTAGGTAACCTACCTACCACATAAGGAGTGGTTCTGGCCCAGAAATTGTAGTTATTGGCCGTTTGGGCAGTTTTTCCCTCTCTCTCAACTTTCTGATTTAAAAGCCCGCATTTGCACTTGTTTCCCCCTTTTCCTGTAACTAGTTTAGTCCAGATACAGATTTTTAGTTTTAGCACTTGAATTTGCTTATTCATGATCAGCACCTGTTCAGAACTTGTTGTAAGCACTAAATAACATACTAATTACTACAGCACTCAACCTTCCTCATTATCTAGAGAAAAACAGTTTTGGTACTTACTTTCCTCACTTGCTTAGAGAAAAACAACTCTTGTACTCACTTTCCTCACTTATCTAGAGGAAAATAGTTTTTTATTCAGGCATGTCCAAGGGTCAGCTCCCAGTGTTCTCTCCTGAATATCTGATGAATCTGGGCATTTTGAGGAAATGTAGCAATTGCCTCATGTACACAGACAACCCTCTCCTCCTACCACCCAATACTACAACCTGTGAAAGATGCACTTATCTAGCCAAACTGGAGTTAAAGCTCTCTCCAACCAAGACTGAACTTGACAGTCAAGAGGAGAAAGTAAACACTTGCACCACACCACACTCATCACATAGTCTCACTAAATCTACACCACCAAAATCCACACATAGAAACACAAAAACATTTGCAGAGGCTCTCAATAATAATCTGCACAAGCAACAGAGACCCTCAAAGCAGAAATGCAAGCAACCCCCCCCCAACACAACCCAAATGCCACATAGCCCGCAGACTCAGTGTGCCACTCAACCACAGCCAAATAAGGCAAAACAACGTACCCAACACAATAGTCATAGTTGACTCTATAGTCTGGCACACTGATGTCCCACTCACCAGGCTAAACGAGGAGAAAGTTACTGTCAGCTGCCTGTCGGGTGCCAGGATCTGCCACATAACCCATGCACTCAGGTCACTCCACAACAAGTACAAATATGACTCTGTCATTGTTCATGTTGGCTTGAATGACCTGAGACGTACCTCCCTGGACTACATGAAAAAAGACATGGAAGAGTTCTCCAATCTTGTAGCCCAGGCAGGTACGACCCTAGCCCTGAGTAGCATTCTGCCATCACCCAGAATGATACCACAGTACAAGGACAAAATGATTGACTTCAACAATTGGCTAAGCATCTGGTGTCATTCTAAAGGGATCCAGTATCTGTCTGCCTGGGTCGCCAGACCACAGTGCTTTGCCAGAGATGGCCTGCACCTGCACCTGTCGCCCCTGGGATTCTGGATACTGGCTAAGGTTCTTGCTGCCCCTATAGTGCCTTTTTTAGGCAAGGTTCAAATGACAATTTCACTACCATAACAGGAACAGGCAAGCAAAAACTGAGGGTGATGCTACTCAATGCTAGAAGTCTAAGTCTCAAAATGCACTCACTCGAGGCACTCCTTAAAATGGAGAACATTGATATCTGTGCAGTGACTGAGACCTGGTTCAAGGCTCCGGAAAGTACACCTGCACTACCAGGCTATAACTTATACTACACTTTTCGGCCATGTAACCTGAACTGGAACACCAAAGGCGGAGGTGTGTCCATATTCATTAAGGATATCCACACCTCCAGGCTAGTTGCTCAGCATAATGCAGCCAAGGTTATCCAAGTGCAACTAACTCTGGACAAAACTGCAATCCAAATAGTAGCTTGCTACAGATCCCCCACCATGCCCTAGGATCCCCACTCCTCTTTTCTTGATGCACTGGAAAATATCAGGGTTCAACCAAACACCCTAATAATGACAGATTTCAACTACTCCACCATTAACTGAGAAAACTACTCATGTACCAACTCCTTCTCTCAACACTTTCTGGAATTCATAAACTCCAATTCCCTGGATCAACTTATCCACACCCCAACCCGAGGCAACAATATCCTATATCTAGTCATTACCAACATGAGTGACCGGTGTTCCACACCTGAAGATAACGCCTCATTGGTCCGATCTGACCATAAGCTAATTACCCTAGATATCCACATCCTGCCCCACCCCCCATTAAGGAAACCACAGTAAAAAACTTCTCCAAAGCCAACTTCATGCTTCTTAAGACAGAAGTAGTGAACTTCATGACATCCATGCAGATGGACAATACAGTTAAGACTACTGAATCCTACACAATTGCACTTTATAAGCACTTACACGAGTGCATAGATCGTGCTATCCCAAACAGAACCAAGACGCTATCCTCCTAATAAAGGAAGCCAATCTGGTGGTCCCCTGACATAAACAAACTGTACAACAGAAGGAAGAGACTGTTGTAAAAGAGAGTAAAATCCCATGAGTGGAGGAGCTCCCTGGTCAGTCTCAGTAAGAAGCTGCGATCCCTGATAAAATCTTCCAAAGCTAGTTATGAAAACAAAATCGCCACTGATTCTAGAGATAACCACAAAGCATTCTATAGCTATGTCAAGAATTTCAATGGCAACACTCAGATCTGCTCTGAGTTATAGCACAATGGCACTAAATATACAGACCCAACTGATATTGCCAATATCCTGGCACATAGGTTCAGTGCTAAATTTACCCCCCTCTGACCCCCTAAATAGCCCATCTTTATACCAGAAGAATGCAAAGTTCCTGTAATCACAGCTGCACAGGTAAAAAACACACTCTCCAAAGCCAAGAACACAGCATCCATGGGACCAGATAACATCCCAGGCTGCATTCTACATGAACTACAGAACGAACTGGCACCCCACCTAAGTACCATGTTCAATCATAGCCTCACCTCAAGCTTTGTGCCTGCTGAATGGCGCACAGTGACGGTTATCCCACTCCACAAGGGGGGGGGCCACCATGGACCCCAGGAACTAGCGCCCCATTAGCCTGATGATCCTGGTCTGCAAGGCCATGGAACGTATCATCATGGAACGTATAAACAAAGACACCAGTAATCTCCAAACTCTGGACCCCACCCAGTTCGGGTTTGTAAAAGGCAGATCATGTCTCCTAAACCTGATAGACTTCTTTGAAGCAGTCACCAAAGCTGTAGATGAGGGTAAGGTGGTTCACACAGCCTATCTAGATCTTGCCAAGGCTTTCGACACCATCCTCCACTCTGGAATTATAGATAAACTCACTAAACTAGGTATAAATCCCTATGACACAAGATGGGTTGCCAACTGGCTCACTGACAAAACCCACACTGTGAAAGTAGCAGAATCCAAATCCGACTTCAAATCAGTGACAAGTGGAGTACCAAAGAGTTCAGTCCTGGGTCCTCTCCTGTTTGGTATCTACTTTCTGAAGTACATGCTAACACAGAAGGTCTTTGGCTAACAAAGTTCACAGATGACTGCAAACTAGGAGCCATAATCGAAACTCCTAACGATGTGGACATCCTACAAAAGGGCCTCACTGAGACAGATGCCTGGTGTCAAAGCTATGGCCTCAAGCGCAATGCCAAAAAGTGCATTGTCATCCCCTTTGGTAAAAACTCTGTACCCATGAACTGCAACATAGGTGGTAGAATACTTAACACTGAAAGTGTGATGAGAGACCTTGGGACACAGATGGACAGTACTCTCTCCTTTGATAATCACAACACTACAGTAGTCAGGAAATCCTTCTACGTGGCACACCTCATTGCAAAAGGTTTCTCATCCAGAAAAAAAGAGGTCATTGTTCCCTTCTACTCATCACTCATTAGACCCATTATAGAGTACAACACCCCTTTTGGTATGTACCTCACAAGACATCTACAACAACTGGAAAGGCCACAGAAATGCCTCACAAAGAGGATTACTGGCCTCAAACAGATGCCCTATGCAGACTGTCTCAAAAAAACTCCAGCTTTACTCCGTCACATATCGCCTACTCAGAGGTGATCTCTGCCTAACATACAAAGCTATGTCAAACCCAGAGCTGTTGGAGATGCTTCACTTAAAGAAGTCCCAATCCCTCTGAGCTACATGCTCTAGGGAACTAAACCTTGTTGCCACAATAAACAGAACATGCCAGAGGGATAGATTCCTGTCCCAGAGACTTCCCATACTCTGGAATAAACTACCTATCTATATCAAACAAAGCTCCTCATTAGTACTCTTCAAGAAAAATCTTGATGATTGGATGGGAAATAGAAAATTCACCCCGGGGATCACTTATGTGACTCTGCTTGACAGTGGCACAGGAAAATAATTTTATTGGGTGGCAAAAGCCAGGGTACCTTTTTGGCTGGGCTTGTATAGGCCCTAGGGCTGATAGCCTAGTACCTACCTATGAACCTATGAACACTCCATGTATATGACTTTTGAGTATTTGGCCATGTCATTAATTTCAACAGAAGACACAATGCTTTATGTTTCTGGCTATACAACAAATATTATTTTAAGTATGGTTATATCTTCAGCATGGGTTGCAATAGGTGTATGCTATAATGGGGGACATGATACTTACAGTGGTCTTTGCAAATGCTAAAAGAATTAGTACATTTTGCCAAAACTGCTTTTGCTGACTGGGAAATTTTCCTTATTCTCCACTCTTGCCTGACCCTGGAGGCACTATATATAACTTCAGGAGTGATGTGGTGTACCTCTCATTGGGCTTCCAGGGGAAAGGGTTGTCCCCTTCAAAAATTGTTATGATATTCTCTAAAGGTAGTTTTAACAAATAGTTTTTGATTTGTTTCCATTCTCAGAAATTACCTTTTGTGACTCACCATAAATCAGCTACATTGTAATGCATTTATTTTAGAGTATATAAGTAGGTTCATATAGCTACAAAAAATCCCTCCTTCCACTTCACCTGGAGAGAAAAAATATTGCTCTGATAAACTCAGTTCTGTATTTGTTTTAACAAATGTTTTCAAGTATCATTTATTTTTTAAATATAAACTACCATTTCTCCATTGCAAATTGACAGACCTCAGAAATAGCTTGATTCCATTTATCCAACATTAATCTCTTCATTGTCATACTTGATAATGCTACAGCTTTGGCATAAAATCTATGTAGATTGCACACTCTATTCAGAATCCATATCACAAAAGATTCTTCAGTGGTAACTATATTATTTACAACATTTTTTACTAAAGAAAAAGTCTTATCCCACCAAGGTTGGATTCTTGAACATACCTACTACAAATGTTGCCAGTCTCCGATCTGAGTTCAACCATACCAACATTTCTTATTTTTAAAGCCCATCCCATTTCAGAAGGAATACAATAAACTCCACAAAATATATTTTGATGTGTAACATGATTTCCAAAGGAGTGAATTAGTATTTTATAATGTTTCCAAATCATCTTTAAATCCAGTAATTGAAGTAAAACTGGAACTCCCTTATTCGATTCTATAACAATTTTATGCAGATGTAACAGATTAGGTGTTCTTGTAAAATGGATTATTTTTGCAAGTGCTTGTTTACCAGAATAGATCATTTTAATATTATAGTCCTGAATTTAGAAACAAAATTTCAACTTTTTACATCATTTAATGGTTGTTATAATAAGCATGTCTATATATGTGAAATCATGAAAACAAATGTTTCTTTTAAACTCCTTGTAGAGTAACCCCAAATCTGTCTTGCATGTGCTATAGAAAAGCTATGAAAAGCAATATTAACAGGTGTCCATACTTCTAAAGGTATATCTAACTTGAGAAAATAAAGTGAATAAAAATACATATGAGATTTTTAACCATGTCCTGAATAAAAATGCACATCTTCCGAAGACTTAGCTTGAATATCATTTTATAAAGTTGATGGAAAAATTGTCATAAGCTTGAAATTAATCTATAAAATTCATATTCCTTGCTTTGCTGCCAGTTATAAATTGTGAGAAAAAACTGGACATAAATGGACACAAATAGGTAATTATTTGCACAGGTACCATATGAAATTGTACTTGATAATGGATCCCAGTGGATCTTTGGAGTGCCCCCTCTCTGAAAGATGTTTTCCTAAAATATTTAGATGTATTGTACCATGTAAAATAAGGGGTGTTCATAAACCTTTAATATAGAAAGACCACAGTGAGTAAATTTAAAATTCTAAAAGTCAATCCAACCTGCAAAGGCAATTTTTATATTTTACCATTCTTTATGATAGCTGGCATTGCTTTCGAATATACGAGCTTTCGTTTTATGCTTTTCATTAAAAAGTACCATCTCAAGAATTTTTAATTTTTCTGTGACTGATAAATTTAAATCCTTATAGTCCACAATTCTAATAAACATGAGTTTAGCTTTTGAACAATTAATTTCATAACCTGTTATAGACTAGATAATATCTATTAATTAAAAAAAAATCTTTAATGATTCATACTTTCAGACAGAGGCAATATTATGTAATTCAAGTAAGCTTACACATTTAATAAAAATGTTGATGTTTTTACTGAAATGATAGATTAATCTGAATGTATAGATCTGAGTATTGGGTTGATAGCTGGTAAGAAAACAGATGGAGATAAAGAGCAGCCCTGTCAGACTCCCCTTGATTGCTGACATAATCCTGACTTATTCTTATCAATTTCTAACTGATAGCTAATATTTGCAAATAAGGCATGTATGATATTACAAACCTCTTTTGGTATATGACTTACTTTTAAAAGTTACATTAATTATATTAACTGTATCAAATGTCTTATATACATCTGTTGTACAGAGTGCTGGTCTAGTCTGATCAATTTTTATTTTTTCATTACAGATTGAAAGTTGGACAACTTGCAAAAGTTGAGGTACCATTGCCATATTTTTACTGGCAAAATCCAAACTGATTAGAATGAATTAACTTAGATATAATAAAATGTATTAATTATTTTTTTTAGCAAGAAGTTTATTATCTGAATTTAATAAAACTGTCAATCTATAATTTTCAATACACTTTGTATCCTCATCAGTGTTTTTTCAATTAGTATAATTGCTGTCAAAGAAAAAATGTCATTCCACTGAAGACGGATCTAATAACAAAGCTTTATACAGCCTAAATTAATAAGGAAGCACACTATCCTGACATTGTTTCTAAAAGTTGTATAGCAGACCATCTGATAATTTAGCTTTAATAATAGGTGCTTCTTTAATTACTAGCCTAATTTATACAATTTATTGAATACATTCCTGAAAATGAACTTTAGGTAACTTATGACATCTTCACAAAATGCATATTGATATAAAAACTGTTGCTCTGTGAAATTTTTAAGTGAATTACAGTAATACTTAAAAATTGTCTCTAACTGCTTATAACTTTGTTTTTTATTCTTAAGGAAAGAGGTTGAAAACTATGGACTGCAGTAGCTTCTGCTTATTGTTTATGTGTAAATGTTAAAAAAAAGACTGCAGCCACTAAATGAAAGAGCAGGGGGTGATGAGTATGGATGAAGGCAACTTATCCTCTTGTCATTTCAATAATTTAAAATCTAGCTTTAGAGGACAACTGTGCATTTTATTGTAGTATGTTTGAATATGTTGGAATATTTATTCCCTGACAATTGTGTGAAAGAAAATTGAGACTGTCCTTCATATCACAGAATGACACTGACCCCTTATAATGTCTTATCATTTTTATGCCACTGGCTTCCTATTAAAATGTTGTCAAAATACTAAGTGCCAAAAAGCTGAAAAAAAGACTGAAATCCCAGAGAATAGTTATTCTTGAAAATCTCTCTTCTCCTTAAAACTTTTTTGCAGGGGAAGGATGCCCATCCTGCATACCCCACTCATCTGAATTTATATATAACAACTCTGAGATCAACATACCTCAAAGAAAAGAGAATATTCTGAGACATGGCATCTCAGGCTTAGTATATGTAATTCTGTTCTTGCATCCATTCAGCCTCCACATTTTGAGATTCACTCTACCGGGTCCTGACAGTTCAAATGATTACCTGTGCCACTTCATGTCAACCATCACTCAATAAACATGCAGATTTTCCAGTCTTTGTGCTTGGTGCACAAAGTTCAGTTCATGTACTAAACTTTAGAGCCAACCCAGTGCCAAAGTACATAATACTTATCTTCACAAATTTCATCATCTGAAATTACCTGTTTCATTGGCAGACCCAGTGTTTATCTTTCTGGTTACTTTTTGGGCTATAGGTGTGGTTGATGTCTGGATGTGGATTAAAATAACTCACCATCTTTTTGTGTATATTTAAATCTAGCATTACAGGGCTAATGTGTATTTATATGAAATTCATTGGAATATGTATTTTCTGCTGAGTCTTTGTGTGAAGCAAAGTTAAAACTGTCCCTGATATCACAGACTGTCCCTTTCTTTACATTACATTTTTCATGTGGGCATCATAAAAATAGTCATTTTCTAGGAAATCACAGAGGATTACAGTCAATAAATGGGGAAGGTGCTGAATGAAAACAGCTTGCCATATGGTTTTCTTACTTAGAAATCTTGCTTGATTTCATTTTGTGTGAAATACATTGCATGGCAATTAACACAAAAGACCAAAGCTCTGAGCTGCAAATGTATTTATTCATGCGTGTGCAAGGTTTGATTCCTTGCACCTTAATTTGCTACAGTGGACTCTAAGTTGCTTAACCAAGCAGGGCTCTTGCATCACTTCAAAAAGGGACAATTTCTTCAGAGGGCTTAACTGGACAATTTATTGGTAAAATATGTATTTATTCTCTACTGAGATTTTGAGTGAAGCAAGGTTGAAACTGTCCCTGATTTTACAAAGTATCCCTGTCTTTACCTCATATTTGTGGTCTATGTTATAGAGTTGGTTTTGCATTAAAACAACAATTTTTTTTGCTTAGTTTAAAATCTGGCTTTACAGGACTAATGTGTGTTTGTATGAAATATAAATTTTTGAGTAAAGCAAAGTTGAAACTCTGAATTTTTCTTATGTTTTTAGTCTCTGTTTCATAAAATGTGTGGTTTTATGGCAGATCTTTGATGATAACAGTCACTGAATGGGGTAGACGACCTGGTTGTGGAAGAAAAATAGCTTATTGTTTTGTTTTCTTATACAAATCTGGCTTCACAGGGACAGTATGCATTTGTATGAAATACCTTGGAAGGCAGTTAACATAGAGGACTAACAGCTCTCATGTATTAATGAGTTGATTTATGTGCCCAGTGTACAGGATTTGTTTCATTCTTTCTTCATTTGTCTAATATGTGACCCTGAGCAAGTCACTTAACCTGGTTCACACCCGAAAAAAAACAATTTGCCCACTGGGCTTACCTGGTAAACAAATGGATAAATTGATAATATTTATTCTCTGCTGAGTCTTTGAATGGCACAACACTGAAACTGTCCTTAGTTTTGCAGAATATCCCTTACTCCCTCACTTTGGTTTTCTGGTAAATTTTTGAAGATTGCAGTCACTGAATTATGACAGATATTTGATTTTTCAGTGTAAACCTTGGGGATTCATAAAGAATGCCCATCTGCCATGCTAAGTACTGCGGTGAAAAAGCCTAGTTTCCCCAATGTGGAGATTTTTGATTCAGAGACACATTAGTTACAATGTGGAAAGACTTCATTACTGGCTAATTTGCATGTCTTTGAATTGCCATTAACCACCAAAAGTGGAGAGTAGCATTTCCTGCAGTAGGTAATAGTGGCAGCCAGTGTTAGCACAGGCACTCGGTTTTATTCAGTCTCCCACATACAATGCACGCACATAAACAGACACATACACACACACACACACACACACACACACACACACACACACACACACACACACACACACACACACACACACCACATACCTGCCCTTGTGTTGCCAGAACATCCCTGATGTCTCCTTTTTTCTGCTCTTATAAAATCACAGATGAATTCAGTTAGTCATTAAAACCAGCTATTACAGTTTCACAATTCATATCCTTAGTAGGACAACAACTATTTGATTAGTAACTTTAAATGTTCTTAGGAAGCAACTTTAGCAACCATCCCTGATTTAGGCCTGGCTTTCAATATGAGGTTGACAGATATGTTTACTGTTCTTTTCCTGACCCTCCTACATCATGAACTGTTGCAGGCATATAATAATGCCAAGATCCTCAGTCTTTTTTTCTCTTTCCACTATTCCCATTAGGGTCCCACAGTGGATCATCTCTTTCCATTTTTTTCTGTCCTCTGCATCTTGCTCTGTCACTCCAACCACCTGCATGACCTTTCCCCTTTTCATCTTACCTGGCAGTTCCATCCTTAGCATCCCTCTCCAATATACCCAGCATCCCTCCTCAGCATATGTCCAAACCAATGCAATCTCACCTCTCTGGCTTTGCCTCCAAACCATCCAACCTGAGCTGACCCTCTAATATACTAATTTGTAATCCTGTCTATCCTCATTTTACCCAATGCAAATCTTAACATCTCTAACTCTGCTACCTCCAGCTCTGACTCCTGTCTTTTCGTCTGTGCCACCATTTCCAACCCATATAGCATAGCTGGTTTCACTACCATCTCATAGACCTTTCCTTTCACTCTTACAGGTATCTGTCTGTCACAAAGCACTGCTGACACTCTTCTCCACCCACTCCATACTGCCTGCACTCTTTGTCACTTACCATTACTCTAAACTGTTGATCCCAAGTATTTAAACTCATTCATATTCACCAACTCTACTCCCTACATCCTCACCATTCATCTGTCTTCCCTCTCATTCACACACATATATTCTGTCTTATTCCAGATTACCTTCATTCCTGTCCTCTCTAGAGTATATCTCCATCTCTCCAGGGTCTCCTCAACTTGTTCCCTACTCTCACTACAGATCACAATGTCATCTGCAAATATCATAGTCCATGGGGACTTCTGTCTATTCTTATCTGTCAACCTGTCCATCACCATTGCAAATATGAAAGGGCTCAGAGCCAATCCTTGATGTAATCCCACCTCCACCTTGAATGCAACCATCACTCCTACCGCAGACCTCACCACTATCACACTGCCTTTGTACATATCCTTTACCACTCTTGCATACTTCTCTGCCACTTCCAACTTCCTCATACTGTGATGCACGTGCATTGGCCCAGCAATCAAGGAGCCTCAATCCTCACCACTAACACCAGTGAGGGACATCCATATAGGGAAAGGATAATAAATATACACGCAGTAAAGTACAATTTCCCTTAAGAGCACACAGAGATCACATTCAGGCTGGAGCTGGTTTCTCCCTTTCTCTCCAGGTCCCCAATAAGACTCCCCACTGGCACAGCTATAGGGTCCAGATCTCAGCCTAGTGGGTAAACTAAAACCTCCACCACCCTCTCTGTCCAACCAGTGCTTTGTGTCCCTGCCCAAGTAGCTGACACAAACACACTTTGAGATAAGAGTTATATACAACCACACAGAAATTCCTGGGGAAGGCTGGCACAGGTTCTCCAGCTGTGCCCCTTTTACCCAGACTATACGGTAGTTCCACTTGCCACCACCCACTAATATTTATCAGCTACTCAAAGGCCCTTATGAAAGGGTGTCCAATTATACTGTGCAATATTATTATCCAAATGGTAAGTGCAACTGAACAGTCAAGGCTTATTGGAGTGTCTTGGCCAGTATCACTATATACATGCAATGTACTCTTAGAGCTTAAATTATCTCTACACAAAACAGTGACAGTTGAAAGGTTTAAAATATTTAATAATAAATAATAAAAACACAAGACAATACTTCTTACTACACAGTGCTAGTCAAGAGTTCAGAGATCACAGAGAAATACTTAAAATAATACAGTAGAAAAGTTCTGACATCAATACAGAAAAAAGACTAATCTAATCTTCTTTGATCCTAGCTATATCTAAGAGAAACACTAAAGTCTAAGATCCTACTTACATACAGACACAGGCAGAGTGGTGAGTTGGAATGTTCTTAAGACAAATGCTCAAATGCTCTGAGTTTCTCTGTCCTTAAATTGATAACACAAAACTACTGACTTATTTCAGATTATATCATTTTTTTCCCTGGTTCACAGGCTAACAGAAACTCAGTTTACAGCCCTTTTGATCTTGCAGCTGGTCAGGAAGCCAGAGCAATAAAATAAATTATACATGAAAATTCTAGCCATTAACTCTGGCCTCAAAACAATAGGCAGAATGCCTCCCTCTAGACATTTTGGCTCCGAGTTTTAGATCAAAGAATTTAACAATGCTTGACTTATCAGCTTTCCTACAGCAGAGTGCACTGTTATTACATTTTTGCAGTTCCACATCTAACAGCATTTTCTTCCATTTAAGAGAACAAGCCTGTGGCTTATATTAATATTTACAAATGACAGAATTATCTACAAAATTTAATCTGGCTAGGCTGGCAGCCTTCACCTATCTTCACACATATATACCACAACTCCTCCATAGGCACCCTGTCATATGCTTTCGCTAAGTCCACGAAGAAACAATGCAACTCCTTCTGACCTTCTCTATACTTCTCCATCAACGTCCTCAGAGCAAGTATCACATCTGTAGTGGTCTTTTTTTAACCCAGCCACTGAGGATGCACAAGCCAGTGTATTTCTTTGCACTAGTGGCAAGCCTGGATAATTGGGTAGGGTTAAATCAGGAAGGGCATCTGGTGTAAAAGTTTTGCCAGATCAAATATGTGGACAACAATGCCAAGATCCTCAATGTGTATGTAAAAATGCTTTTCTGCACTAACTTCTCATTTGCTGCAGCTGATTGGTGCTTTTTAGCCATGGTCATTACCATGAGTTCCTAGAAGTAGTCATGTTAATCTACACAGCCAAGTCATTGTCTGAATCACTCAGCTGTGCAGATTCCTTATCACTGGAAGGTATGAGAGGAAAGCACATAGCTAATTTGCATACACCTTTCCCCTAGACTTCCTCATTAGTTTGTAGCACTGCTGCTGAGCTAGCCTATCATAGCTCTGCATGTCTCATGTTGTAGTACCATGGTAAGACTGTCTCTGAATCAGAAATGGTTACCACGAGGTGCACATCTCGATGTACCCTTTTTGAATTCAGCCCCATGCCTTTCAGAAACTGAATGCCAATGGAAAAAAATGTTGATCTAGCAAATTTTCAAGTATAACAATACAATATTTAGAGACTATCCTTCATTTTTTGCTTTGTCCCTCATCACTTTTTTTGTCTGTCCTTTATTCTTGCACTAAGCAGTTGAGAAACTATTTTTTTTCTTCACAATCAGATGAAGTTTGTCTGTGCTGTCTGAGATTGGGAGCTTTTGGTGGATGAATGCAGTTTAACCTGTGAGTGTTTGCTCAGTTAGCCATTTGAATTTGCAAGAGTAATGATCATTGTATGAAATAACTTTGAACACTTGTGGAGATTCATGTGAACCAAACCTTTAAACTGTTACTGATTTTTTCAGAATGGTCCTAATTTTGCATATATTTTTGTTCTGTTCCTAAACAAAATCTGTGGTTAATGACAAAACATTGAGGCTTGTTATCACTAAATAGTAACAGGGATATGTGTTTCATATACTTAACAAAATGTATGCTAATGTAGAAAACTTCTCCCACTTTACATCCCATTGGCTCTGTCAGTGCTCAACACCAGACTAACCCCCACTTTTTTTTTTCAATTTCTTTACCAATAATGGACCACCTAAATAAATACATATATCCAGTCGGACTATCCCGGTCAACAAATGTAAAATAAATAAATAAATAAAACTGTTGTTCTAGTAACTTTCTTTCTCTGATTCTGGGTCTATATTCCTCATCACTTTTTTTATTATGACCTTGGTTTGTGTGCTAAAAAGTTCATAGGCATCATGGTTTATCAATATGAGATGTGTTGCAGAAACCAAAGTGACTATAATTGCTGGGTAGGGGGTTGGATCTCTCTTTGGATGAACGTAGTTAACAATTTTGTTTGCTCAGTTCTATCACTATGTATTTGTGGCACTGGTATGCATTTAGTAAAATAAGTTTTATTTTTACTACTATCAGACTTCTGAGTTTTCTACAGTCTGCAATATTTTAGAATTGCTGGGCAGTCTGTATATGAGCACCGATGTCTCTGGCTGTCATGCAAAGTTAGAATACTTTACTGTGGCTATTTTTTGTCATGACAATCAGCAACAATTGGACCTTTGAAGTGTATACAGCCAAGCTATAATTAATAGGTACTGACTGTGGTGGAATATAATAACAATATTCTATAAAATCTTAAACTAGGAAATTTAATTCAAAAGACCTAAAAGAATATGAGAATTTATGCATGGTCCAAAAAGTGTGTATGTCTGGGGGGTCCATGGTCTTAATACTGCCTAGGGCCCAAACTACACTTAATCAGCCACTGCATATATCTGTCTATTTTGGACAATGGATCTACTTCAAATGAAGGAAAGGCCACTTAACCAAAACAACATCACTGAGACAAGCTCTCTGAAACCTTCATTGAATGACCAAATTGCTGAAACATTTCCCACGGTAAGTATCCAGTAGGTCAACATAGGGAAATTTGCCCTTTTTCCCACTATAGTGTGATACCAGAGTTAGTATATTTAATTAGGGGGGATGTGGGGGGGTACAGCCCTCCACATTATGGTGTGATAGGTGTAGCCCCCACCTGGGTGTGTTGGACATAGTGCGGTATTTTTTTTGTTAAATGTTGGTCAACTGGATAACTACCATGGGAAATGTTTTAGCAACATGGTCGTTGCTTCAACATAGGTTTCAGAGATCTCATCTCGGCGATGTCATCTTTGGGCAGGTAGTCTTTCGCTCATTTGAAGTAGACCCTGGTCAACATAGTTTCCATAATCTTCTACCCTAAACCACATTTCTTATGAACAACAATATCTCAAAATGATACACAACACATATACATGTATAATCTATACATGTTATATATGATTTGGGTTTTTTCCAAGAATGTTATAATATTATTTTTGAATTTCTAATTACATCTGCTTTATTATTTGGCAGCATATTATAATCCAGTGAAAACTGATTTGGCATTAATGTTTAACATGTATGCCTGCAAAGGGGCTGCTGTGAATAGTGTACTACCACAGTAAGCAAAATCTCAAAACTACTTTCTTAATTATGCATAAATATATACTGTACAAAACATCATTTTTGTACCTGTCTGTGTTTTCCCCATTGTCACATGATACATCACCAGCATACTGCTCAGTGGCATTACCTGCAGTGCTAATGCAGTTGAATTTTGTCATTTAGGTTAACCACTGTGCTTCTTGTTATGTATGCACCTGGCCTGGACAGTATAGTTTGTTTTTACCCAGATTGTTATGTACGACTATAAGCTTTAAGACTAATGTCATATCTAATGAGATTTGTTCTTCATACAGTGCATACATTTTTTTCTAGAAAGTTAATTTTGATTATAGGAATAATATAGCAATAACCCACGCCTGGGTTTGGGTAATGCTGGATTTACCCACGGTTGGCATGGTTTGGTCACGAGCGCGAAGCCCGAGTGGCCAAACAAAGCCAACTGTGGGTAAATCCAGCATTATCCACACCCAGAAGTGGGTTATTGCTATTATACAATGACATTATTTAAGAAAAAAAATTACTTTTCTTAAATAATGGCATTGTATAATGCCTCCTTGCTGCCCTTCCACAGCAGACTGTCTGGTATTCTGCAGCAGTTCTGATGTACTGCGCATGCGTATGCTTATGCAGTACATCAGAGCTGTGGGCAAAAGCATGGGTTTAACATAGCGAGACAGCTTTAAAAAAAGCAACAGAGAATCTCCATTGCTTATTATAAAGCTGCCTCGCTATGTTAAACCCATTTAACATAGCGAGAAAGTTTTGAAAAAAGCAATGGAGAAAGAAAGATCTCCGTCACTTTTTACAAACTGTTTCACTATGTTAAATGGGTTTAACATAGCAAGACAGCTTTAAAATAAGCAATGGAGATCTCTGTTGCTTATTTTAAAGCTGTCTCGTTATGTTAAACCCATTTAACATAGCGAGGCAGGTTTAAAAAAAAAATCAACGGAGAAAGCAAGATCTCCGTTGCTTTTTACACACTGTCTCGCTATGTTAAAGGAGTTTAACATAGCAAGACAGCTTTAAAAAAAGCAACAGAGATCTCCATTGCTTTCTTTAAATCTGTATCGCTATGTTAAACTCCTTTAACATAGCGAAACAGTGTTTTAAAAAAGACTTATACTAATGGAAAAGGTCCGGGCGACCGGACCTTTTTCCATTAGTATAAGTCAATTTACAATGTGCATACTGACCAATCAGTGTGCACGTTTTGGAATATTAATGGGGGGGTCATGGTATAATAGTGCTTAGACTACATCTACCATCTATGTGTTGTTTATTATACTCCCTGGAATGAAATTATGTCAGATACTAAAGAAACATCCATCAGACCTAAAAATATATATTTCCAGAGTTAAATGAAGCATTTACTTTGAAGAGTCTTTGCTTAGAACTATAGCAGTATTAATTCTCAGTGGAACTACAGACAGCAGTGTCTTGATTTTTGATGATGAATTTTGGGCCTGTGCAGTTTATGTAGAAAACGACAAGTCATATAACACAGAACTTATTTATTTATTTACTTAGTTATTTATATTTGTTTGCCAGGAAGTGTCCGACTAGGCCAGGAGCCCGTTTTCAGGGGAGACCTGGGGAGAAAAGCTCCAACAAGTAATTGACAGAAAAACAGCAGTGAAAAAATATACCAGAGTATCACATACAGTGTACAAATACAAAAATATTTGAATAAAAGTTACAAGGAGGCTAGTTCATAATGTACAGTTGAGTATGCAAATCATGGTAAGAATAAACTTATTATTATTTTTATTGTTGCATAGCTGTTAGGTTGGAAGAAGATAAACAGACAAATAATAACTTGCTGTCTCATAGGAGAGTATAAGCTGGTATGTATACAAAGTTGATCTAGTTAGAAAAAGAGACATCTTCCAAAACTGTCTCAACTTGTTCTATTGCAAGAAAACAAAGAATGTGAAAATGTTGATAACCAGGATCCACAGAAACAGATTTTTGAAACTGTGTGCCTAATGGAGCTGCAGGTCAGCAAAAACTGACTATAGAACATGACCGATATCCAGTATAAGTAGCCCTTTAAAATTCTCCAGATACAGTAGATTGTAACCAGACAAACTATACTATTGTTTCAGCTTTAAATGTGATACTTATAATTGAAGAGCTGCATTTATTGAAATGCTCATTGATTGTGTTTGTCAACAATGCCCAAGTGGGGTGTTGTGTCAAACGCCTTGGCCAGGTCAAGGTAGGAAGTGTGAACGATTTTACCCACATCCATTGCTTTGGTGACCTTCTGAAAGAAGTCCAACAGGTTGAGTAGGCATGATATGCCCTTGACGAAACCAAATTGGGTTGGATCAAGTGTCTGGAGGTTTACTATATTTCTATTGATCATCTCCATGATAATTCTTTCATGGCTTTACATATAAGACTAGTGAAATTTATGGGGTCTGTAGTTTCCAGGGTCTGTAGATGGCCCACCTTTGTGCAGAGGGATGACTGTTGCCTTTCTCCATTCATGAGGCATGAAGCCTGTTTGGAGGCTACAGTTAAATAGTAATTCCAGAGGTCCTAATAGATCATGTTTCATGCTATTTAGAAGGCATCTTGAAATATTGCCTGAGCCCACTGATGCAGTGTTTTTGTTCTTAGAGAGAGCATCAAGGACCTGTTCCCTAGTGATAGTAAGGGAGTTATATTTGATAATATTTCCTAAGGGAAGGTTGAAGGGGAGAGAAGGGTTAAGCTGGAGCTGAATTTATCGGCCAGGAAGTTTGCTATATCCTCTGTCTCAGTATACATGGCTCCATTTACAATGAGCTCTGTATTGCGTTTGAGGTTGCGGGCATAGCTAAAAGATACTTTGTATTTGTCCCTGGCCTGGGAGGCCAAACGTACCTCAAATTTGGCCTTTGTAGACTTTATTTGTCCTCTGAGTTGTTTGTTTAGTTAGATGCGAGTACTTTTTTGCTGCTGGGTGCTGCACCTCCTAATTTTTGCCTTGATTTTCTTCCCCTGTTATACAGCCTACTGATTTTGTGATTCCACCAGGGTGGCTTGTTTTTTGAGTTAGTTCTGTACTTCCTTATGGGTACAGCTGCCTCTATGCAGCTATTAACATGCTTGTACAGGGTTTTTGTGAACAGTTCTACATAGGCAGTAGTGTTCTCAAGGTTTATGGGGGCTTGAAATTTTTCCAGGTTCTCACTTAATGCCAGGAGGTTAGCCTTAGAATAGTTCCTGAATATTCCAGGTTTAGCTGTGGGCCCAGGTTTTATTTTTACTTCAAAGGAGACCATTTTGCGGTCTGACCATACCAGGGAAGGCATTACAGTAGGGGGTGTAAAGCAATCTCTCATGTAGTGAGGACCAGATCCAGTTTGGTTGCACCCCTGGTTGGTGTATTGACTATCTGGTGCAGGGAGTTTGAGTTTACAAAATCCAGGAATCTCTGTGCATGTACGTTTGGTGTCATATATGATTCCCAGTTAATAGCGGGGTAATTAAAGTCACCCATGAATATGGTATTAGGTTGGATGGTTAGTGTTTCTAATAAGTTTAAATACATGGTATGGGTTTCCTGGGACATACTGGATTTTACCTATGGTGATTTGAACATGAAGCAGCTCAAGTGCATTGTCCTGTTTGACCAGCTTTGAAGTATATTTATTTTTGATGTAAATAGAGATACCTCCACCGTTAGTCCCTGCTTGTGAAGTAGCTGGCCAAAATGTGTGGAAGGCATTATAACCTTGCACTGTTGGTTTGCTCTCCATGGCTTTAAACCATGTCTCAGTGACTGCACAGATGTCAGCATTCTCTAAGGTAAAGAGAGCTTCTAGGGAGTGGAGTTTTTTGCTTAGACTCCTACAGAAAAAAAAAAAAAGATGCCAGTCTCTTCCAACATCTAATAGCATTCATTTGCATGTCTGTGGATAGTGGAGCCTAAACTTCTGATGTAAATAATGCAGTTCCTTGTGTTGTTATGTTTGTAAGTGTGTGTGTGTGCGTATGTGTGTGTGTGTGTGTGTGTGTGTGTGTGTGTGTGTGTGTGTGTGTGTGTGTGTGTGTGTGTGTGTCTATATATATATATATATATATATATATATATATATTTATTGAGAAAGAGATATAGACTTAGATATAGATATCTATGTATTGCTTCTACTTTGTCAGTGTGAGAAGTTAAAATAAGTAAGATAGACTATTTTCAAATAGAATGAATGACAGAGATAAAACTAAAAAGACTCTGCTGAAGTTGTTTAACTCATGGCTGCATTGTTTAGCAGGAAGTCCTGCCAGACTAGATAAAGGTCCACACTTCTTCCTTGGCTACGTTCAGTTCTGATATGCATTTGTCATGGCTACCAGCTGCCTGGGTACAGAATCTCTTACTTAGAAAATATCTTTGCAATGTTATAAAAAGGACTTCATCAAAATATTAGTAGAGACACCTACTGTCCATAGGATCCACATACTTACACATTTCCCATGAAATGTCTCATTTACATCTTCATATAGTTGTTGTACAGGTAATTGTAGACAACAATAATAATAATAGTAATAACTACTAAAGCTCACTGTAAAATGAAAGAAAAGGCAGAGATCAGTAACATATTCTCTATGCTATCTTACTTTAATATTTACATTACTTAGGAATGGACAGGATTTTAAGATAAACTGACATTCAACTTACCTAAATAGAAACAGCATGTTTGACATGTCAGAGAGGAAGTCATTTTTCAAAGTGTCAGCAGAAGCATATCTTGTTATGTTTACAGAACAATGAATTTCTGTTAGAAACACGCTGCTAATATTAGTTCTTTTAGATTTATGTTTTTTCTTGTTAAGCAGCATACTGAAACACACGTCTACAGACAAGGCAGAAAAACATTATTTAATAGCAGTAATATTAACAAGTGCAGCTGTGAAAGTCTGCAATGTTAAGTTGCATTTGTTGAGGTATTGGAGATCCTTTGGCATTGCTTTGGGTGACATTAAAACCAATGTGAAATCAGACTCACCAGGAGTGTATCTGTATGTATATATATATATATATATATATATATATATATATATATATATATATATATATATATTTGTGTGTGTGTGTGTGTGTGTGTGTGTATATGTGTGCGGACTTCATCTCCAGCATCTGGCACATACAGTTTACCTTTAAAACAGTAATTTGCATTTTGCATTTTTTTACAGAAAAGTACAATAACTATAATTTCTGTTGAGCAATATACTGGATTCAGAAGTGGCTTACGCTCCCTGTAGTTAGTTGTTTTAGTGGTCCTAGCAATCCTTTCTTGTTTGCTACCTCTTAACTGATAAATACATATCACATGCAGACATAGGTCTTTAATTTGGTCAGTGGAAGATGATAAGACATTAATGTCAAAATGAAGGGGAAAAATTAAATAGGGAAGTGGCATGTGTGTCTATGTCTGGTCACCTACAAGGTTTCTAAAATAATCTGTCTAGAATAAAACAAAAATAGCTCTTAATCCCATTAATTGTAAAGCACATAAACATTTTCGACATGTAAATATAAACTGACATCATTGTGACACACACACACACACGCACACACACACACACACACACACACACACACACACACACACACACACACACACACACACACATGCATGCAAAAACACTACTAGCCTAAGACAGGCAAGAATATGGTTAAGTGCTTAATGTCTCATCCTATGGTATAAGGTTTCCACCTTTCATTCTGTTGTTATTAAATATATATTCATTCCTGTAGTTGAACTGAATGACAACTTTACATGTTACTCGTGTAGATGCTAACCCAAAAGGTCACATAGTTCTTGAGTTAGATGAAGGCATAAGAAAGTGTTGTTCCAGACTAGATAATCTGAAAGAGCATACAAAGAGCCAGGGATATCACAAAGGAGGTTTTAGGGGCCAGGTGAAGGTGAAGAAATAGAATGACAAGAAGGATGAATTTGCTCCCTCAATGGAGCCTGGTTGAAAAGAATACCAATAAAATGGGAAAAGATGGGAGAGTAAGAGGCAAGGGGTGGGAAGTTAAGTACAAGTGTGTTTCTAGCCAATGCTTTTAAGATGGTATTTCACATGAGGCTGAGTGATAACCTAGTAGGTAATCAAGGCATAAAAAAAAAAAGATCTTAAGTCTGCTCTAGGTAGATGAACAATTTTGGAAAGATTAATTCTGGATGAAAACTGAGGATGCCATGAGACAGATTATACATGTTTTTCTCTATAGTAAGCAGTTAACTTTCTTAGTCTGGGTTGGTCCCTAGAGAAAAGCAAGCATACTGATGATTCTATGGTTAGAGTGTCTAACCTCAGAGAGCCCCCCAAACACCAAAGCTCTGGAAAGGTCCTACACAAATCTGGATAAAAATACTTTTTTTAGAAAAAAGTAAAAGCAACCCAGAAGGAAAGATGAGTGATAAGGAACAAAATAATGAGCAGGCAGCTGCTTTTAAAGCTGCAAATAAGGACAAGCAATTGTGAATTTTACTTGAAAAGATAACTACAGTAGTCCAGGATGGAAACTCCTTGATACAAATAATAGAACAGCAACAAATAGAATTGGAAAGGCTAGAGGTAAGTTGCAACATCTTGAGGAAGATAAAGCAGCAATTCAAGCTGTGCTGCAGGACCTGATTCACAGAATACAAGTATTAACAGAAATAATATACAGAAAAGGAGACAAGATGTATAATCTTGAAATTCACTCAAGAAGAAATCACATCAGGATAGTTGCAATACAAGAGAGACAATAGCAAACTTGAGCAATTTGTAAAGCAGCTATTACATGAGAGATTTGTGATTCCAGGAAATCAAGAACACTAATAGAGAGGATACATGGAGTGGGACAGTAACAATCAGCAGCAGAATGTGCACAGGTGCATATTTTGGCATGTTTTGCAAAGAGACAAAGTTATCTCATTTGCAGGGATGGTCATACGACTGGTCAGAGATTACTTTGAACCACTCTATAAGAGCAGGAAGGCTATGCCAGAGGATTTAAATGAATTAAGAATGAATGCAGCAGCTGTATGGTAATGGTTCAGGCTACACAATATGGTGGAAATGCAAAAGTTTAAAGAAAGGTATTAGAGTTAAACAACCCATGCAGTAACAAACTGAATCATGTGCAAGACGTGAAGTAGGAAGGCAACCTTAGACACAGAAGAGATGACACTGGAAAGATTTGCAATGTCACATGACAAAACCCCTGCAGGGAAAAAGACAAGACCAGGAAGTGCACAGGAAGCATGTTAGTAAAAGTGATGAACAGTTCCACAAACTCAATAAATCTGCTAACGTTCATTCTGCTAATAACCTGCCAAGTATGCTGCATGGTTATAACACTCTTTCTGCACCTCCACATTCTTTAAGGTAATATCCTGGATCAAATTAAAATTGACAAAAGCTTTCTTCTAGATTTTGTAAATGCTTTACTATTTGAATTGGTAAGGCAGTCCTCAACATCATATCTAGATAATTCCCATCCAACATACAACTAAAATAGTAGTAACAGTATTATAAAACCAAAAAGGTCCACCTCCTGCCACCTCCTACCAATGATTTCAAACAGCTGAAATATGAGGGGTTCCTAGATGAAGTGCTAGCACTCTATTAATTTGAAAGGATTAATTTCTTCTATAGTAGGAAGATATGTTAGTGTGGGTTTATGGCAGTGGAATTAGCCTTTTTTCCTCTAGTATAGGCATTGCTATACATCTTGGTAAGGAACAAGCACTGATTGCTAAGAAATAGCTCAGAAATACTACTTGAACTGGTTAGTTGCAGTGAGAGTAAACTAGCATGGAATCCGAATAGTTCAAAGTTAATTCTGAAAGTTTTAAATAAATATGAAGGCATTATCATCCTGAGGCTCACTAGATATGAACCAGCTTTGCTAGGCTTTCTGGAATAGCATCTATGGGGTCAGATCAGAAGCATGCTTTAGCATGGAGGCTGCCATACTATCTTTTATTCATAGATTTACGAAGGTTGTAAGGAAGAGTTAGAAAATGGACCATAATCATCTTGCTAATAGCCATCCTTATAGGAGATGTGCTGCCTCAGAGAGGGCAGCACAGTTCATACCTTGAACAAATATATGGCTACCCATCCATTCATCAAGGTCTGCTTTAATGGAAGAGGTTATCATTTTGTATGAAATGGAAAGTTAGTCCATATATGGTGAAGTATCAACCAAAAATATGTCCTTCAAGTATGTCTTATTTTTTTAACTGAGATTCAAGTCTTCATTTCAGGTGTCTATAGAGCCATTAGATTTGCATAGAGGTAAGGGATTAAGAAGTGTTTGATCCCTAGCAACACTAAATGCTATACATAAATAACTGTTTAGGAGTATATCTGAAAGTGATTATAGGGAAAGAGCTTCAATCCTGCCTTGGTAGCTACTGGTTTTTATCCCAGTGATCTTATTAGTTAGGAACCTCTTGGGTCCTATTAGCAGCTTGATGGATTTGGATAAATGTATACCAAAAAGGGCATTCAATTCTATAATTGGTCTGATCAGCGCAGACTATAAAATAATGATCTACATGAGATACCTTTAGTTATTAATTGGACTAGATTAAAAGGATTTATTGACTATTGTTTCTACATAATGCTAAGTGGCTAGACAGTTGTCTATTAAGTTGGCAAGATCTCCTGACAGCTGTATACATTTGGAATTGAGTGCATTCTATCCTGTATCTCACTGTTGAGAATTACCAGATATAACAATGTTGCTCTTTTTGCATTTAAATCAAGCTAGTTTCTAATTCAATATTGATTTGTATGGTTTCATTATTGTTGCAATAACATGATATCAGATGTTTGGCAAGCAAGAATATCCATCTTGCAGTCATAAATTTAGTTAACTATATACATGGCTTAATAACTTGGAGATCTGAGAATATACCAAACAGAAGAAGCCTTGTACTAAGCTCAATGAAATGCTGCTAATCACTTCTTTGCTTTCCTGAGCTTGCACCAGCTACTTTAACTGGATACGTACAGACTGTCAGCTACTTTCCTACCTATCTTGCAAAATAAGGGTCTGCATTTAGGCCTTTTTGATAATTTCAGCATGGAGAATAGCACAAATGGCTTTAGTATGAGCCATGTTTATTGTACAGACTGCATGGTCACTCTTTATAATTCCAATTACTTTCTTAAAAAATGTTAATATATTAAGTAGGCATGGCCTCTCTTTGACAAAACCATGTTGTTGAGGGTTTACAGCATTTCCTAATATATCAGACCTTATGAAACTAGACACAATATATTGTATGGCTTTATAAATTTGACTTGTTATGTTAATGGGTATATAAATCCCATTATTGTTAGCACCCTCTACTTTATGGAGTAACATAAGTTACTTTCCATACCTCAGAACATATATCGTGGCTATGCTAGTTTGAACATTTTTAAAAGTGGAGAAAGAAACTATGTCTTGCACTGTTGATTAAACAATCACATATAATGTCATCCCCCAAAGAGTTGGTATTTTTTACTTTAGAGAATGCAGTTAAGACGTGTTCTCTTATAATCTTGGTAAAAGAAGAGACCAGGGAATTTGTGGAAATTTAATGACTGTTTCTAGCATGAAATTGACACAATCTATCTGTAAGTATAGTAGCAATATTATTAGGATCAGAGTGAATAATACCATTATGATTTAATTTAGAACACTTGAGTAATATCTTTTCATTGTCTGATGAAGTTAAAGGAGGATTGTTCCTGGTCTTTGATGATAACTTCAATCTTTGCTCTGTTTTCACCTGCCTTATAATAACTTTCAGACTTTTGATGTTTTTTATATAGAATCCTAATGTAGATAGATTTTTGATTTATTATACTCGTTATTATATTTTTTCTTTAATTAAAAAAGCTTATTAATGCTGGTAACCCTCAGGTGGTTTATTTTTTACATTCCTCAGTATATGTGATTCTGATAGGGGCTACTTCATTTATGCTACTTGTCAGCTGGGAGAAAAAAATCATTGATATAAGTGACAGTTAAAGCTACATGGGGAGGGCACTGAAAATTTTGCAGATCAGTTCTGACAGCTCATTATACAGTTTTAATAAATTTGGCTTTTCAAAGTCTTTGAATTTAAAGATGTTCATTATAGTGGGTTTAGATTCCATAAAAAAAAACACTAGTGATTTGTGATTGGATTTGTTCAAAGAGGAGGATACTTCAGGGGCAGTGCAGAAAAATGCAATGTTAGTGAGAATGAAGTCAAGAAGATTTTGGCACTTAGTTGGCTATTAACTAAAACATTAAGGGAATTGGTATTGAATAGGTCCAGGAATATTTTTCTATGCCCTATATTTTGGGTACAAGTGCTACAGTTAATCAATCAATAGTTGAAATCATACATGACAAAAGTGCTTTTTTATGGGCAGTCCAGTAAGCACATTGAGATATATTTCATAGTCTTCTGAAAGCAATGGAAGGTAACCATTGAAGGCTGTGAAATGATAGTTTGTCTTGTTTACGATATTCTGACTTTCAGTAAGTTCTATGTTCATCTTGTGGGTTGCAGGAGACATTTCTGGAGATATTTTGCTTTCTAACAAATATTGATATTCTCAGTTTCCAGTAGATCCTCTGCTCCTTGCTTGCCCACATATTTAACTAACTTTATCTCTTGCAATTGGCTTTTCATTAGTCAAATTTCAATAAATAAAGATTGCATTAGTGTATCATATCCTCGTCAAGCTTACTGATAGTTTATCCTTACCTGCAGACCTTGGTGCTGCCCTACTCTGTTTGCTCTCTCTTATGCTCAGGCTCACTCTGCTCCCCTACCCTGCCCCCATTTCCCACCCACCCCACTACCCCATGGTCTTATACCTAGCCATTTCCACCCACCAAAACTCCAACAGAATAGACACTCCATCTCACTATCCTTCATTACCCTATACCAAATTATATCCCCTCCATATCCCCACCTACAATAATGAAACCATCACATAATCATAGAATAACCACTATCCTTTCATGCAATCTCTGTATCCTATTTATCCTAACATTATCCTTCTACCTCACCTCCTACCAAACCACACTAAATGCAACCTATGCTACCCCAACAAAACATACCTCTACTTATATTCCTCACACTCCTCACTACAGCCAATACACACCCACAAGCCTATATCACCACACTATGATAGCACCTAACTCACTCATTTTACTTCCAGTCACTCCTAGCTCACCAACAACAAAGTGTATAACCATCCTAACTAAACTTTCTAAATTCCTTCATCATATAGACTACCAACTGATCCTAGCAGGAGACATACACCCAAATCCAGGGCCTAACCCCATGCAATATAGCACAGCTAATTCAACCTTCTCCTCTAGCCATCCACCCACTACTAGACCAAAAACCAGCCTACTAATTCAGAGCTTAAATATTCAAAGTATTAATAATAAGGTACACTCATTGCATGCACTGCTATCCACCTACTACACTGATATATTATGTCTGACTGAAACTTGGCTAAAGCCCACTACAGCAGACCAGTTCCTTCCTGCTGGATACAAAGTACTAGACCACGATAGACTGTCTAAAAATGGGGAGGGGTAGCATTACTCTATAATAACACCCTAAATATTACAACTATTAATCCACAAATCCCTTCCTTCAATAACTCTGAACTCCTCCTAGCTAATCTCAAACTTAGTGACAGAAAGTTAATCAATATTATTACATGTTATATACCACCAGGTAACAACATCCCTACCCTAGAAACCTTCCTACAGTGGACAAGTCAAAACCTGCCCCAGGAAACTATTATCTTCAGTGACTTTAATATAGATTGGAACACATGTTCAGCTATTAACCCCACAAACCATATCCACCTCTGCTTTTTCTCACAAGTCATCCAATCAAGCACTAGATTAGGAAATGCAAAAATCAAAGAGAGACTCCTAGACTTGATCTTAATAGATAAGACCAACACCATTTACCAAGCAGGTGTCCTCCTGGACTCCCTTAGTGACCATCAACCCACCTTCCTACTAAAATTCAAAACCCAGACCAACCCTACCCCCATACTACAAACAACCCATAACACAAAAAACTTTGACCCCAAAAAATTCAAACTCGAGCTAAAGCACCATAACTAGAACATACTAAAAGCATTACTGCTAGAAGAAGCTGTAACCCATTTCAATAACACTTTCCTATAATTTTTATATGCCCACTCTCCATCCCAGACCACTAAACACAAAATGAAAACAGCCCCCTGGTTACCAGAGAGACTAAAAATAGAATATCAGAAAGGAACAAAGCCTGGTATCACTGGGGAGCCACAAAAACCCCAGCAGCTAAGAAACAATTCCAAAAACTTAGAAATGAGACAAAAAAGCAGTTATCCTAAATAAAAATTATAATTTCCTCCAGCTACAAAACAAGCATCAAAACAGACCCAAGAAATTCTGGGCAGGATAAATAAACTACTTTACCCTGGCAGACTCTCCACCCCACCTCCAACCTCCACTAGTGAAATCACAAATATACCAGTCACGTTTAACAAATACTTCATAGAAACTATTTCTAATCTTCTTCAAAAACAGCACACATCCACCACCACTAAATACCCAGAACCTGTAGATCGACCCAAAACCACCTTCCAATTTCAACCCATCCCTACCAACTATGTCAAAAGGTTGCTATCCAAACTTAAACATACTACACTAGCAGCTGATGGGATACCTGCTGAATACCTTCAGTTGGCTGCCAATTAACTTGCCTTCCCTATATCCATCCTTCTAAACAGATCTATCTCAGAAACCTCAATACTGCCCACCTAGAAGACCTATATCATCCCCCTCCATAAAAGTGGTACCTCCACCAACCTCACCAGCTATCAACCCATAGCCATCCTGCCTCCACTAGCTAAAATACTTGAGAAATGTTTACACTACCAAATTATGTCATACCTGCTTAACAACCAACTTATGTCTCCTACCCAACATGGATTGCAGCCTTCTCATAGCACAACCACCACCCTACTCTCTTTCGCAAACCTCATCAGCTGAAACAAGCACACAGGCAATCTAACTTCTGTTATATTCTTGGAACTATCAAAGGCCTTTGATATGGTCAACCATCTTAAACTAGTACAAGGCCTTACTGACCTTGGCCTCAGTAACCAAGCATTACCTTGGTTACAGAACTATCGACAAGGAAGACAACAAGCAGTTTGGTGGTACAACAACCTATACATACTGCTACCCATCACCACAGGACTCCCACAAGGTTCCATTTTAGGTCCCCTCCTATTTTCCATTTTCACCAATAATCTCTACAGTATTTGTCACAATTCAATAGTTATACAATATGCTGATGACTCAACACTTGCCTGTTCAGCCAATGATCCTCAGAAACTTGTCTCTATAATCTAAGAAGCCTTCCATACCACCAAAAACTGGTTTCTTAACAGAAACCTAATACTAACCCCCCCCCCCCCAAAAAAAAAATGTTGCTATTTACACCTAACAAATCTAACATAATACCCAGCCCATTTAATATTGTGTCTAGGGATGGGACTGTCATCTCCCCTGACACTCACACTAAATTGCTAGGAGTGACCATTGATAATAACCTCAAATCTGATCAGCATATAAATCAAACCATTAAAGATATCCACAAAAAAAAAACTGGGCAGTCTATATAAAAATAAGACATTTTTAACACAACCTGCTAGGATAACAATTGTGCAAACTCACCTCCTTTCCACACTATTTTATGCCTCACCCATTCTCACCAACTTACCCAAAACTGAAATTGCCAAATTCAATACCTGTCACAAACAGATTGCAAAATTTGCTACTGGTGCCTCTTAGTGAGCCCAGCACCACCATTCCCTAAAACAACGTGGCTGGCTTGAATTCCCTAATCTCCTAAATTATCATCAACTTTCCTTTGCACACTATCTCCTACTACTCCTAGACAAAACTCTAGCTCTGGCTAATCTACTAGAGCTACAAGCTAAAACTAGATAACTTCACTCTAGCAACAAAAAATTAATCAAGGTCACCAAGACCAACAACACATCAGAGACTCCCTCTTCCCTAACTACATAGGTACAATTTGGAAAACCCTACCTACTGCTACTACCTCAGCAGGCTCAAAGGTTACATTTAAAAGACTCCTGAAAGAACACCTAAAGCACACATGGATATGCATATGTTCCCCACCTGGCTGACCCCCACCCTCCTACCATCTCCCCTTACTTTTGCCCTCTGACTTCAGCTTCATCACCAAATGAATGCAACTTCTCTAGCTTCCTTCCAGTTCCACCTCTAATTCTAACCACTTAGTCAATGCGCATATGTCACAACAAGGACACTCTCTTATCTATCCGCTAAACTTTTCTCTTTACATCTCTACTTTTACTTTATACTTAAGCTATTTATGCCTCCTGCTTTTCTTACTTAACCTCTTATCCAATTTCCCATTGTTCTGTCTTCTCCTGCTACTATACTCTCTACTATGTCTAATCTTTGCTCGCTTTGTTGCTATACTCCCTATTGTGGCGAACTTGCTCACAACTCAGTTGCATAAAGTAAAAAATGCAACCCTACTAACAATGTTCACCACTATATAATGCCTCAACCTAAAACTGTAAATGATGTGTTCAGTCTATGTAAATATGTTAAACCTTATACTTTAATGCTATGTTACTAGTCAATGTTAAGTTTGGTACTATCTATGTAAATTTGCATTAAGCTTGAATGCTATGTTACTAGTCAGTGTTAAGTTTGGTACTATGTAAATTTGAATGCTTCTGTATACACCTTATATTTTGCTTAAACTTTAACTGTGGAGCTTTTCTCCCCAGGCTTCCACTGAAAATGGACATGCATCCACTCTAACTTTCTTGGTTAACAAATGCAAAATAAATAAATACATGAATAACAAATGATAGGTGCTAACACCCAGTAAAGATGGAGTACTGCCTTTGCTACAGCAAAGACATGAAAGTATTCAAGTTGCAAGAGGACTTCAAGATTGAGTAATTTATTGTTATGACTTCTGGCACTGAGAAAAGTAATCTTAATGTGGTCCAGACTGGACTTTACTGTAAGGTGTTTTGTTATGTTGGAATGTACAAAAGACGTACTTTGTTTAAAAATGGCACTGCAGGGAAAGTAAGTGCTTTGACAAGTATTCTGACTGTACAGAATAAAAGGTTCAGGCCATCCTTAGTGAAACAGTTTTGACTGCTGATCATCTCATACCAAGCCAATACATACTGGATCACCATACAATGATAGTAGTTACTTAGACAATTGTTAAATCCAATTTTCTTCTCTTTATATCTGATTTTCATTCTGGATGAGACAAAGAGTACAGTCAGAGCTTATGTCTTACCTGTGTTTTAAACTTGCTTAGCAAGCTCCATTATGCCTCTATGAATGTCCTTCTGTGTTGAGCACTTCAGACTATATCATAGTCATATTTTTCCTTTCTGAGTAACTGTATGGCACATGATATCAAGTATAATTATACTGGAAAGTCACACTGTCTTTTCCAGTCTTATGAGTACAGTCAAAAACAGATCATGGAAGAATACAATTGCTGAAAGATGACTTCTTCGAATCTCACCTCACCAAATCACAATAGTTGGCCAACAACTGAGACATTAACATCTTATATATTATTTTGCTATGTATAATATGATAGCAGTAAATATTTGTATTCATTCTGACTTCTGTGCAGATTTCTGAGCTGTTGGCCAACTGTTGTGATTTGATGCGGTGGTATTTGAAAAAGCCTGCTTTTAACTACTGTATTCGTTGATGATCTGGTATTGATGAACTGGTATCTGATGCTGTGGCCATTAAATCTTTTAACATGCATCCCATTTTTTCTTGGTTTTGTAGATTTAGTGGCAGTGCAAAGTATACAGAGTACAGCTTTGTAACTCACTGAGTTATGCCAGTGTGATGGAGTTGCATGTGTGGATTACTGTAGAGGATCTTTAGTCCCGATCATGGGGGAATGTGGAGTAATTTTTTTAACAACCTCAACATATGTTGGTTTAGTGTGATCTTGTTGAAGCAAGGGTGGAGTTTATGTGCTGTTTATCAAACGCTTGCCTATGTGAGAGGGTAGCATCTGAGTAATAGATGCAATTACCCAACTTACAACTCTTACAAATCATGGCATATTTATGTGCATAATAAATGTTGTTGCATGTAATAACTTTGTTGGTAGTTATAAATAAGCTCATTTTTACATGTGATGGACTCACTTCTTTTTTACCTGTCTATGAGTAAGAAATAAAAACATTTTTATATTACAGAGCAAATACTAAACTTTATAAGAAAAAAACTAATTTTCAGAAATAAAATTAATCACAGGAAAGATTGATATGATTGTTTCAGTTGAAAGAAAAATAACTGGTGTGTGAGAGGGAGGGGTTAAAAAAAATTCTTGTAATGCTCTGAAGACATTACACTTTACAGATTTTATAGTTAGGAAATGTGCACTCTGCTCTCCTTCTTTTTATAGGTTTAGTGATGTTTAGTGGTTTAGTGTAGTGAGTCGTTTTACACTCAAAGTACAGGTTCAAGTATAATGACAAATTTAACTGGATGTTAATGGAGAGAACAGTTTGTACTACTGGGCTGGTGAGATCATACTGTTTTCTCTGGGCATCTAATGGGTCAAGCTCAGGGTCCTACTGCTGCAGGAACATGATATTGGAATTTTTGAGGTTATGCATATTGTTTCTTTTTTACATATTACTCATGTAGAATGCAAGTTAATCAAGCATGGCAAAACTGTGGAAATTATGAACAGGCATGCTTTATGCATTTTGTTGTTAATTTCTGAGGCCATAAGTAATTGAAAACTAGCTATAAAGTAGGGTTAGCTTTTTATTTTTTTTAAGTGTCACATTGTCACTGCCTATTAAGCTTCTCAGAATTGTAATAGATGTTATGCAAACCCTTATACAAACAGTTGTAGTTAATGACCCATGCTCTACATTGTATGGTGTGATAGCTGGCCTTGTTTGTGGTTGAAAATGATCTATGGATTGCTCACATACCTGGCTAAAAAATAAATACATACACTGTTTCTTCTCAAATCAAGATTGCGTTGCATCTGAAGGCTCTGCAATTTCAATAATATTTTACCCTCTAGAATCATAGAGATAGCTTCATGAAAGATTAATAAATAAAAACAGCTATGTTGTAGAATCTTTCTCTAAATTTGGAATTAATACATTTTACTAGATCTTGAAAGACTTGGGTTTAAATGAATAGAAAAATGCTTTTACTCCCTTTACTAATTACATTCTTATAAATTTTAAAAGATTCATGAATTCTAATTATGTAGTTAGAGATGTATTTTTTATTGTTCAAAATATCCAGTACTGTGGGTTGTTTGGGAACTTTTAATATAAACAAAATGTCAGACCTTAGAGATGCAAATTTAATCTTTTGGCATCAGTTCTTAATCGGAAATAAATTACATAACACAGATTATCTTCTTGCAAGACATGGTTCAGAAAATAATAATTGTCTGACTATACAATCTTGTAAAAATATGTTAGTGATCAAAATCTCAAAGGATTTTCAAACAAAACATATTCCAAAGATACTTGAGTTTTTTTCCAGACTCAATATTAACTCAAATAAGAATAAATCATACATATCAATAGTTTATAAAATAATAAGAGAAGAGTTTGGTTCCACAGATTAATTATTTTGGAATTACTCAACTAAGATTAATGAAAAGGCCTTTTCTAATGAAGATAAATACTTAATTCTTAAATATGTGGGAAAATCTACTTCTCTTTATTGAAAAATATATACATGGAGATTTCTTTACAGAGCTTCTTTAACTGCACATAAACAGCTTTAATATATAACTATGGGAACATTAATTATTGGAGGTTTAATGAAGTCTCTAATGCAGATTAATTTCATATGATATTGGAGTGTAAAATAGTAATGCCTTTTTGGGTTGGATTTAAAAATGTTCCTGAGCTTTGTGGACAGATAATTGTATTATTTCTAACTCTTTGATGTTTTTTAATGCTCTAGTTTCAGATACCATTCCTGGGGTGCAGGTGCCTCTCCTTTGGTCCAGTTTAACTATACCAAGAAAAATATTCACATAGAACTGAAAAGTAAAACTACTCTTTCTTTCACTAAATTCATTAATTTAGCCAAAAATGTCTGTAAAAAAGAATTGTCAACTGCCAAAATGAGAATTTTTAATATTACTCACCAGTTTAGATTTTGGTCATAATTAAGTGATTTACATGATGCATTTTAATGATTTAGTTTTCTATGTTCGATTTTGTTGTGGACATCTGTAAATAGTCACACATTTGTTCTATTTATCTTTAAATAATTTTGCACATTTGTTTTAAAATTAATAAAAAAGTTGTTAAAATAAAGAATCATAGAGATACCTATAGTTTCCAGTAATGCATCGAGTTCTCCCACGTCTCTGAGTTTAAATATGAAATTTATGATACATATATATGAAGTAGATTTTAGCATTGTTTTCTGTGTAACTGGGTTACAGCATTTTTAAACCTTTCTTAACCATTTTAACTGAGCATTTATCATGATAACATGCAAGCTGGGAAAGAGTTGCTCAGCCCATTCAAGAACAACATAACACATATCAATCAAATAGTGATGTGAACCATTTCTTAACCAAAAGTCAATCGATTATCTATTATTTTGGAGAGCATCATTAGCCTTAAAAGGTTAGAGTATATATAGATAAAACATATCAAGTACTGCTACACTGAGATTAATTTTTCAAACATATCAAAAATACAGTCCTGTAATCCTGACAGAGATTAATATCAATATTTTTACAATACTGTTTCTTAAGATTATAGCTTAATGTGTGTATTTGCTCATTTCGATTAAGAGTACTTCTTTCAACCTCATAAAAAAATAACAGAAGGTTCTGTCACAACTACGTGTCTTTTTGAATAGTTTAAAATTTGTGTAGAATATTAACATATTGAGGAGAAATTCCTAGCAACCAGAACATAACATTGCCCCCACCAATTAGAACATGTTTTGCTGATTATCGCAGTATTATATGACACAATATATTCTTAATTTTTGGGAAGGACAAAACCAGGTGCAGATAATCTGGTTTACTTTGCCTACACCACCAACACATGCAATTTTCCCTCCACCCATTTCTGCAAAGTGCATCAGAGGAGTATTGTGAACAATAAAAACATTTTAAAATAGAGACTCCAGAAAGCTCTGGGATGTCAAGTTTAAAATTGGTTGAAGTACCCAAAGCCCATTCTTTCTCCAAAATATTCTCACCCATCATTTCAGCCCATTTGACTCTGAATATGTTTAACTGGGATTGAATTATCTTCTAAAACATAGAACTCTGATGAAATGCTTGACAGGAACAATTCAAGAAAAAGCCAGTGAATAACCATGGAGAACACAATGTGTTGTAAACAACAGCTTTTGTTCTTTATTCCAGTACAAGCAGAACTTCATCAGGTGATGTGACTTTACAACCAAGATTCTTATGTAATGAAGAGCATCATACTTATTAATTCAAATCATCCAATAAGAGACAGGAAAAGTATTCAGACTTAAAGTCATAGTGCATACAAATAAATACCAAAACAGCCTTTAAAATAATTATTATGTATTAAAGAAACATGAAAACAAATGTAAAGCAATTTTAAAAAAAACATTTAAAATTGATAGATTCATTTAACCCTGGGAATTTATTGACTTCAAGTCTAATTTGCAAACTAGCTTGTTTGCATTCAAGCATTGTGCATAAATCACCCCCATGACTTGTATTTAACAATTTGCCCTATATATAACATTCAAACTTTATAAAATCACTACAATTTAATGTGTCCTTTGCTAAGCATTATTAAGGTCTTTCTTTTTATGGCTGATACATGTACATAAATATGATATGCTAACATTCTTTTAATTTTACCAAAATAATATGCTGAACAAGAAACACAGTGAGCCAAATAAACATCCGTGCACTTGAACAAGTATTTGCCATTTGCAACCAGAGTGTTGCCAATGTGAGACAAAAAATGGAATTAGTATTTGACCCATAATGGTATTTCTTACAAGACTGACAGCTATATGAACCTAATAATCCACTCTTGTTTGCATCAACCATTAAAAAATTATCTTTGTTAAACCAACTGGATAATGTAAAACATTTCTTATAAAAATAACTAGGGATAGTGCCTATTACCCTCATTAAATATGTATTACCTAAAATTATGTTCCATCTGGATGGTATGATATTCTTAGTGTCAATCATATCTTTACAAACAGGTAGGCCAAATGAGCAATTAAATTTACTAACATCTGTATTTCTAGATTTGGTCTTGTAGCCATTCAATAGAATGGGAAGAAATCTTCACATTTGCTTATCATTTCATTGCAGATTTCAGTATGTCTGTGTGTATAAGATGACCCTGACCTTCAAATATTTGAATAACATTATTAGCTTCATCTAAGAAATCTTGATTTCTATGTACAAGTCTACTCACTCTAATAAGTTACCATCACACTGTATTCCATTTCATGAAGATGGAGTGCATGCTAGAATAATGCAGACAAAAATCATTCCATCTTCCATTCCAAATAAACAATAAATCATCTATATATTCTTGTGTGGTGTTATTAAATCATACAACACTGCATCAACATAACTAAATTTGTATAACATCAAATATTTTGGATTTATGCTATAACAACTAGTATCAGAAAGCATATCCATAATTCACTTGTATTTCTTACTGTCCATAAGCACTCCGCCATTATATTTATACTTATTTACACAAAGATATATAGAATATCATGTTTATGAATTTTTACAAAAATGCTTGTCCTAAAACAAGTGTTATTTTTGGAATAACTAAAATTCATAAATATGCTAGTAATCCTCCATTTAAACTTATAGTGTCTGCTCATCACAGTTCCTTGCTATATATTTAGACACTATATTAAATCCCATTGTACAACAGTTGCAATTCTATTTACAGGATTCCTGGGTATGCTTGGATCTGTTACATAATTATCAGTTTTCTTGATCTGAAACTATAATGATCACTATTGATGTTGTATCTTTATACACTTGCATCCCATGGGATACTGGCATCGATTTTGTATGTTCTTATTTATGTAAGTCAACTTCTTTACATAATAGTCAAATTAACATTCTGTGCTCTTAGAGTTGGTGTTAGCTAACAATGTATTTATGTTTAGCAGCATTATTTATCAACAGCTGAAGAGTGCAGCCATGGATGCAAGAACGACCCTAGTGCTTGTCAATTTAGTTATGACCTGGTGGAAGCATGAGTTTTTAGTCCAAAATCCTCTGTACCATTTTGTTGCATTTTACAGGTGCTATATAGATGATTTGTTGTTTATTTGCTACAGAATCCGGAATGATTTTTTGTCTTTTATGACAATCTTTAATGGAAGTACTGATTTATTTATAATTAATTGTGAGTGCAAATGGCAATTCAATCAATGTTCCTAATTTGTTGTCAGCATGGATGCTTCTAACCAGATGTTCCATAGTCAAGTATTTCTAAGCCTACTTTTTTAATAGTTATCTGCATTATTCTAGCATGCACCCCACCTTCATGAAATGGAATACAGTGTGATGGCAACCTATTAGAGTGAGTAGACTTATAAGTAGAAATTAAGATTTCTTAAATTAAACTAATAAAGTTATTCAAAGTTTTTTTGTTTAGTAGTATCTTTTAAACATTTTGTAATCAGTATTTCTTCTTTATACCCTTTCCACTAAACATTTCAATGGATCAACAAAGCTCAGTTAGAACCCATATTTCTTTTCACAAACTTTTGCACAGAGCCAAGAGCATTCTGCAATTTCTGATACAACCACCATTTTGCGTTGCCTATGCCCACTCTGTCTCTATGCTTATTAAACTGACAAACTGCACAAGATTTCCAAAACCGATGTATAATTTCTATATAGATTAACAGACTATTTCAAAATCTTGAGTGCAGAGGAAGGATAGGAGTAAACTTAAGAAAACTTCAACCTTCATCTTCTTCCCATAAATCCATTTCCCAAGTCCCTCTTTGGATTGGAATTAGTATTGAGTCTGGGCTGTCTTAATTTTGCTAATAACACTAATTTATATACTCCCTCATATAGGTTTGTAAAATCCCGAACTCATCTAAAGAAACTCAATAATACAAGCTATCTTATATTGTCTTAAGGATAAGAAAGGTAGGCATCCCCATTATTTCTAGGAATACAAACTATTTTCTGCTAATTCTAGTTAAACCCTTATGCCACAAAAAGGACTTTACCATCGATTGATTTTTTTTGAGTTCTAATAAATGTGGCTTGTGGTAAATGACAGAGCACAAATAGCACATTAGGTAGAATCATCATTTTAATTATTTGAATTCTACTCTAAAAGGGCAGAAAGTTCCTATCCCATGAAGCTGTAGGACCCCCTTCATAAGCTAGCACAATTCTCAGATTCATCCCATGTATGTTTTGTCTAGTAACTGAAAACTTTATTCCTTAATAGGTAGCTTCCATTCTCACCATAATGGGAAGATCAATTACCATATGCCATTTTTTGGTATCTGTACACTGACTATGGGAGAACGTGTCATTTGTTTTTCTTAATAATAATGCTGGAAACCTCTCCCACAACTTCCAGAGCTTGTACCAGACTGCCTGTAAAATTTTGCAGCTTTGCTGCACAATCATCCACAAACCAATCTGCCCAAGTTAAATGTGCCCCCAGTATACTCACACCAATTCTTCTAAGCAACTTTTCCAGTGCACAGTCTGCTACTCCAGCCAGAAATACAAATGATAAGGGAGAGATAGTGAGAGAGAGAGAGAAAGAGAGAGAGAGAGAGGGAGAGAGGGGACCTTATCTGGCACCTGTGTAGAACCTAAATTGTGGTGAAAGAATAGGTTACAACATATTTACCTAGACAACATTTTGTTGTCTGGTAAGAAAGGTACACACTTCTTAAATAATTTGAATCTATAGTTAAAATCTGAGTGGAAGTGTAGCCATGACAGGATATTTTCCAAATATACCTCCTAGAGATAATGGATGGAGCTGGTGATATGTAAGCTTCAACATACATGATATTCAAAAATGCCATCTTAAAATGTGATAGCAACATGCATTGCAGTCACATGTTATAACAAAATCACAGGTTCTGCATGCCTAAGCCATTTCTTCTAAAAGAGCAAATAGATTGATTAAGGCTCAAACAATCACACATAATTATTTGCATATTGAATATTACAGGGCATATTTGGCAAAAATGAGGGGTAGCAGACAGATTGCACTTAAAAGACATTGGGACTGATTCACGAAAGGCTATACTTTGTACTACTATTGTGTGCATGTTGTGGTGTGATGTGCACACGATTGTGCTCTATTTTATGTTCATCAAATGGTTCTACATATTGTGTACAGCTGCAAAGCAACGGTAAATGGCAGAGTATGCTAATGCACACATAACTATGCAATTTATATGCTAATTAATCAATCCAAGAAAAAAAAAAACAATAAAAAACAATATTAGACGATGCTGCTGCACTCTTATATGTTTATGTGCAACAGACATGTCAATGCTTCTACTGCTGCTGATAGATCTTGGCAAAGGAGAAAAGGATGCTCAGACCCTGTTCAACATATCATGGACTGCATGATAAAGAAATATTATGGCATTACAGGGTTTATATGGAAAAAACACAGGAACTTTGCAACTTCCAGCACCCCCACCTCAGACACACAGGGAATCAAAGGCAGCATATACTGGTCGGAATTAAGGTATGTGTACCACTAAGGATATTAGTTACTTGTATATTTCAGAGTCCCACAAGGATATACTAGGGGTGTTACAGATCTCCAATGTCTTAATGCTATGCTAGGAGAGTACAAGAACAATGTAGGAATTTTATGCTGTAGCACATTTCCCTGGAGTCTTGTGGGCCATATAAAGCGCTCACACAGAAATAAAAGGCAAACCTGCTGAATAGGAAAGGACATATAGCAAAAGGAAAGGGTTATACTCAATCAACAGCCAGGTTGTCTGTAATGCAAAGGGAACATTCTTAATGTGTGTGCAGGCAATCTAGACAGTGACCATGACACACATCTGACATATCTCTCAGCTTTACACAAGGTTTGCTAGAGGTGATATTCCACAAGGCCATCTACTAGGTGATTCGGGTTATGCACTGGAACCATGGTAATGACACCCATTAAAAATGCATGTACACATGCACTGAAGTAATATACAATGATATGCCATGAAAACTTCTCAAAACACTTAAAATAAAGAAACTGAGAGCCAATAACTAGCGCTTTCATCCAGGTTAATGTGCTGGACTTCATCAGAATATTTAAAATGTACATTTTCAGAACAATATATAACAGTGCAAATGATATGGTGACATCATAGTAAAAAAGCCAATAACAGGATTTAACAAGGATACAGACAGAAACTTCATTAATATATAACAGGTCATGAATAATTAAGAGATAGGGCTATAGAACCCTGCTTAAGCTAGAATTAGTTATGCCAATTAAGAACATATCTGATATTTAAACATTCATTAAGTCCTAGGGGAGCGTCTGCATTCAAAATGAGCTGCCAACGTAGCTCTTTAACTTCCAGTAGGGTATTTTTGTCCCCAAAAAGGAAGAGAACATGATCCAAAACAAAAAAACTTAAAATCTATGAAGGAGGAACATGCTATACTGTGTTTGGCTAATGCATTACTTAAGTCCCTGTGTCTAATATACAATGATGCCTACACTCAAACTAGAAGCATCTTAGAGTGTGTGTTTGTCATGCTGAAGTCATGGTTCCGATGTTTAGATACATCAGGATGTGTCCTGTAGTACGACCAAGGCATCTGCACAGAAATTCTCATAGTCTGTGCCATGTTACACAATATCATCTTGAGGAAACAGCTGCAACAGGGACAGCAAGGACCAGGACTATACATTCCTGGGCCACAGGCAAGGCCAGCACCTCCAGCACATGCAGATGAGTATTCTGAGGAAAAACCTCCAGCTGCAGAGGGAGCCAGCAGATTTATGCTTTTATCCTGGGTTAGAGACAAAGGATATCACATGCACTCACTACCTAAGAGGCTAAGTTTAGCACACACACTCAACAGCAAAGGCAAAATATATATTACAACATAAGCACATACAAATATTAAAACTGATGCCTGCCAATGTTCACAAACTTTACTGCCCCATGTAATGCTGTGTATGGATAGCATCAGACTGAAGCAGCCCCAAAGACCACAACTTGCTCATGCAGTAATGTCAAGGTAAGTGTAAAACCTGTAGTATAAGAACATATGTGTGAGATGATAAAAGTAACTGATATCATTGCATACTGTTAGTCATAAATATACTCAAGCAAAACCTGTGTGATGTGTCCATCAACGGCATTATTGGCTTATAGGAATGATATCTGCAATATACAGCCATGCATTGTACACAATATCTAGCATTAAGATGGTCACTTACCCACTGTTCACAAAACAATCAACAGGACAATTATATGAATAGTTTCACAAGTAGAGTTATAAGCAGGAATGCAGTATCAGGGGTTTGAATGCATGACTTACAATACTAACTAAAAAAATCATAACAAAATACCATGTACAAAAACATCCAAAATGTTCTTATGTAATACATATGTATACAATCAATATAATGAGAAAGATTCACTTAGCTATAACAAGACATATATGCAACTTTAAGTCAAACCCAAATTAATAAAGAGCATGGCACAGTCATCATCATTTGAACAGGGTGGGTAAGGGAGCCAGTGCTGACACCAAAGTCATGAGTGTATATCAGTAAGAAACACAGAACATTCAGTAAAGTAATAAATATCTCAGGGCCACTAACAGAAGATGTATCACAATCAAAATTAAGGTTTACTTAGCTTACATGTGCATAAGTTGGTATGGGCAGTTTTTGTGAATTGTGGGTGTGTATGGCTGCATGAACACAATCAAGCTCTGTGCTAGCACTATGTCCTGGCATGTCAGATAGGTGTAAACCATGCATGGTAGAGTTGGTAGCTCAGTGTTGTCTCTCCCAGCCATGTGAAATGCCCCTGCCAGTAGCTGCGTTACCACTTCCATATCTCCAGTTCAAATTAGAGGTGCTACCTGAATGTGAGTGATCTCAATTTGCAAGCTCTCTTTTATGACTACATCCAGAACAGTGATCCCATGGACGAGCATGCCTGGGTGTGGACACCTCAATCACTAATAAAAGAGTGGAAGCAGTACCACTATGGGAGCAGGATCTGCAGTGCTAACCCTCCCCTAAGCAGGTGTTCCATGACAGAAACCACTGAATCCAGTGAGTCATTCATTCTATCCAAGGAGTCACACACATGGTTTAAGCAGTCATGCATGTCAGAATACATCTTGTTTAGGACTCATGGTATCTCTTCTGAGGCCATGGTGGAACATGCCTGTGCCTCCATGATGACCCTTTACATACATCTCATGGCATGTAATGATACACCAGCATCTGGAGGGAGGTGGACAGTGGACCTCCTCTGAGCACCATGCCCTCACGATGGCTATGGGCAGACTCAACCAGTTCTGCAACTAGAGTAAATACACTAACACGATCAATTGTGTTATTCTCAATCTGTTCTATATTTGAGGGTTCAGTGGCATATGTATGCATAGGCATACTGACTGTGTCCAAAATAAGGCTAAGGCATGTGTGATCCAAACCCTCAGTGTCAGACTGCAACCCTTGATTGTGCCTCTGTATTGCCACCATCATCACCAGAGCTTTCAGGTACTCTGATACCAGATGGTACACGTTCTACACTGCCACTGTCCAGATCACATGTGATTATAAGAAAAATTGCACTGACTAAAAATGATCCAAACTGTGTTCTAAACACACATGTTAAACAATTTCACATGCTAAATGCATACAATCTTTACTCTCTCCTCAGACTTACATCTAACTAATGTTTATTACTAATCAACGAAAACTTGTGGTTACCATGTTCAGGAGGTCTTTCAGATAATAATTCTGATATCCCTAGAAAAAGAGGAAAGCAGTGGAACAAAGGCTAATAAGAATCACAATGCAAATGGCATGATGACCAGAGAATAAGGCAATAACTATCTTCCCATTAAGAAGTATCTCAGAATCAAGCAGACTGACCATTCCCCAATACAATCTCTTTTGGACTGTGTCTGTTCTAAGCCACGTCTCAATGTTTCCAGGTATATCAGCAGCATACAATTATTAGCACATAAAGATGTGTAGAATGCCAGTAAATGCCTTATATATAGCATACCTGGAAGTTGTTCTTGGGACACACTTGGCCTGTTGTCCATGTCAGCACCAACATCAAGAAGTATGTGTGCACCCTCTGCTGAACTGTTGGCATCACTGACAGTGGGCAGGAACTGTTCAGTTTCAGTGAGTGGTGGTTCAGTATCAGGGCTGCTTTTTTTCTGACAGACATATCACCTCTGCATCTGTCAAGCAGGAAGGATCCATAGCAGTGTAAGGATTCAATAATGACCTCATTCTCTACATCACTGAATGGTGGCTTGCGGTGAACAGAAGGCCTGCATACAGTAATCCTGTATGACATGAGACAGAAAAAAAGGCAAAACATATTTGTAGCACATAGAAAAATTATTCTCCCAAAATAAAATCTGTGCACCCATCATCACCACAAAACAATGGAACACATGATGCTCATTTCAAAGTAAAAACAAGCTAAAGGAGCTCCCTACCCCTGCAAAAATTAAAATTGCAATACATTATCATTACATCCATCTCCTGCTAATATTTCTGCAATGAGGACAACAGTTGTGTAATGGACTACTGGATGGCAGTATTATCAATAAATACAGATATAAACCAAGAATCAAACAACCACTTTGAAAAAAACACAAATTCTGGTCGCAAGAAATGGTCCCTCTAGAAATTGAGTAAATCGCATTTGTTGAAGGACAGACATGTACATACAAGAATTAAGTGTTTTAGTCTGTATACAACTATGACTTCATCAGAATTAAACTTTTTGAAAAAAATCACAAAATTTAAATTCTCTTTTACCAAGTCATTTGGAATACATTATCATTACGTCCGTCTCCTGCTAATATTTCTGCAATGAGGACAACAATTGTGTAACTGACTATTGGAAGGCAGTATTATCAATAAATACAGATATACATCAAGAACCAAGTGACCACTTTGAATAAAGACAAATTCTGGTCACAAGAAACAGTTGCTCCAGAAATGTAGTAAATCACATTTGTTGAAGCACAAACATTATGTAAAAACAAGGCTTAAGTGTTTTAGTCTGTATGCAACTATGGCCTCATCAGAATCAAACTGTTGGAAAAACATCACAAATTTAAATTCTCCTCTAGCAAGTCATGTGTTCAAGCCGAGCCAATAAGAATCCTAAATACATTGTATCGCTGTCTTAAAAATAGTAACTACTAAAAAACAAAAGATTAGCTACTACATGTTCATATTAATCATAAATAAAAAAATAAGTAGATAAATGAATAACCCAGTGTTGTATGAACATGTAGTAGCTAATGTTTTGTTTTTTAATGGTTACTATGTTTTTAATACAGAGATACAATGTTTTTAGGATTCGTACTGGATCGGTTTGAACACGTGACTTGCTGGAGTCAAATATAAATTTTGTCATTTTTTTTTCAAAGAGTTTGATTATGATAAAGTCATAGATACATAGAGATGAAAGTGTTAATCCTTGTTTTTATATATATATATATTTTTTTTCTTCAATCAATGTGATTTACTCAGTTTCCTGAGTGACCATTTCTTCCGACCAGAACTGGTTTGTGTTTTTTTGATTATCAATAAATAGGGAAAATTTAAAGCAGAAATGTCAGGACAATTTCCTTGATTTCTCTTCAGTTGTGGAGGTTGCCATGAGACATCTGAGAAGCCTAACACATCTGTTATCTACACATGCCCAACCCCTTAAAGTTGATAATAAACACAATACACTTGTCTTCAGTAACTGTTGAAATTCCAAGACCAAATGGTAACAAAATACTGTGATTTAACCCATATTATTCATTAACAATTTTTGAAAGAAGAGCAACAACTGACATACCTGCACACTGCCAACAGTGAAAGAAAAAAATGCAAGTAAATAAAAAAAAATCCTTTTGCATATTGAAATACATTCCAGTTATTAAAAAGTAAACTTAAAATGACAAAATGCAGTAATGTGTAGAATAATCTCCTACAACTAAATACCAGTAATGCCCAAATCAGTCTCCCTCCTTCCACTTTCAAAGCTAAACCATTACCATTATATATGGTAAGTTAAGCCTTCTGAGCACTGTGAATATGCAAATGAGGTGTTGAATCATTAACATTTCTGAATACCAAAATTCTCACTTGGTGTAGAAGAGGTAACATTGTGTAAGTAGCTAGACAATTGCATGTACAAGCCCTAGGACTCTAGGACTGCAGGGAGAATCAAAAACAATTGTTAGCTGCAAATGGCTTGCAAATGTTAATGATTACTCTGATTACAGCAACGATATGCAATACTGAATAGATTATTCTCTCTAAAGTGTGTTTATCATGCAGGCTAGACTTAAGCACCTTGAGAGCTATGAGAGCAGCATTAATATCATCAATATTATTTTAATAATAGCACACTCTCCATCTTCTGCTTAAAGGACAACAGTGGGATTCTATTATTAAACACACAACTTCTCTGTCTTTTTTTCCCTGTTTACTGTCCCTGCTATGAATAAACAAAAATACAGCATTTAAAATATTTTAAATTGACTGTTTCTCTCCACTAGGAGAAATCCCAGGATGCAAAAAACTCCCTTACCTGCCTCAGTAAGAAGCTGAGATCCCTCATAAAATCCTCCAAAACTAGTTACGAAAATTAAATTGCCAAAGATTCCAAAGACAACCACAAGGCATTCTATAACTATGTCAAGAATCTAAATGGCAAAGCTCAGATCTGCTCTGAGCTACAACAGAATGGCATTAAATATACTGATCCCAAGGATATTGCCAATATCCTGGCAGATTGATTCAGTGCCAACTTCACCCCCCTCACCCCCTAAATGGCCCATCTCAATAACGGAAGATTGCCAAATTCCAGTAATAATGGCCACACAGGTAAAAAACACACTCTCCAAAGCTAAGAATACAGCATCCATGGGACCAGATGACATACCAGGTTGTGTACTACATGAACTACAAAATGAACTGGCACCTCACTCACCTAAGTGTCATGTTTAATCATACCCTCACCTCAGGCTTTGTGCCCACTGAATGCTGCACAGCTACAGTTATCCCAATCCACCTTGGATCCTGGGAACAAATTCCCCATCAGTCTGATGACCCTGATCTGCAAAGCCATGGAACGTATTATCATAGAACTTATAAACAAAGACAGTGGCAACCTTAAAACACTGGACCCCACCCAGTTTGGGTTCGTGAAAGGCCGATCTTGTCTCCTGAACCTGATTGACTTCTTTGAATCAGTCTCCAGAGCCATGGACAAGGGTAAGGCTGTTCACACAGCCTATCTGGACCTTGGCAAGGCCTTCGACACCATCCCCCACTCTGGAATCATAGATATCTTACTAAGCTGGGCATTAATCCCTACATCACTTGATGGGTTGCCAACTGGCTTACTGACAGAACCCACACTGTAAAAGTAGCTAAACCAAATCCAGCTCCAGACAAGTGGAGTACCTCAGGGTTCAGTCTTGGGACCTCACTTGTTTGGCATCTACTTCTCTGAAGTACAGGCCAACACTAATCCCTTAGTGTTGGCCTGTACTTCAGAGAAGTAGATGCCAAACAAGAGCAGTCCCAGGACTGTACCCTGAGGTACTCCACTTGTCACTTGTCTGGAGCTGGATTTGGAGTCAGCTACTTTTACAGTATGGGTTCTGTCAGTAAGCCAGCTGGCAACCCATCAAGTGAGGTAGGGATTAATGCCAAGCTTAGTAAGTTTATCTATGATTCCAGAGTGGGGGATGGTGTCAAAGGCCTTGGCGAGGTCCAGGTAGGCTATGTGGACTGCCTTACCCTCATCCACAGCTCTGGAGACTGATTTAAAGAAGTCAGTCAGGTTCAGGAGACAAAATTGGCCCTTCACAAACCCAAACTGGGTTGGGTCCAGTGTTTGAAGGTTGCCAATATCTTTGTTTATAAGTTCCATGATAATACATTCCATGGCCTTGCAGATCTGGATAATCGTAAATGTGTATGTAGAGAAATTATATAGTCATATGACATACCATGTATTTAATTCTCTCTCTGTTTTGTCTCAACCTACTCCTCCTGTCTTTTTTTTTTTTTTTTTTGAATACTGTATATGGCTTAAAAATGTTACATTGTCATACATTTCTGCTTACAAAAAAATATATTCAGGACAGAGAAATAGACTAACCACTCTTGGATCGGCCTGCCATTCCTTCACCTGTTGCAGCACCAACACCCAGCACTTCAGGGTCCTGACCTGTCAGCACTGCCTACACAACCCCTGCCCTAACTGCTCCATCTGCATCAGGCACCTCTGCCCAGCTGCTGTTGCATTGGTACCCTCCAGGAGAAGTAGTAGTGGAAGTGGTGATTTTGTCAGCCTGCATGAGCTGACAGAGCTGGTGATGAGTATCATGGAAAAGGGCCTCAGTGCCCAAATCAGCCATGTAGAAAAGGTCCTTTGTCATATTGCCAAGATGGAGAATTGTTGAGCACTGACACAGAAAACTGAGACAGGAGACAGTAATGATAGTTCTGAGGACTAGATTCTAACTGTTATCAGGTATGACATGATTGCATGTCAAATGTCCACCAACATTCTTCTGTCTTCAAAAGTAAAAAAATAAAAAATAAAAATAAAAAAAATAAATAAAAACCCATACATTACCCTTCACTTCATCTATGTGTCTTCATGACACACTTGATTTGGTAAAATTGGCTCTACAACATTATTCTGTAGTGGTCACCTACCCTTACTGTATTGATAGTCAAAATTCAGAAAATTCTGTATACAGTTCTACATATATATTGTGAAGTAGATAGCTATGTTTCTCTTAAACTACCTCCCTGCTAATTCTTCTATTCTTTGCTTCTTGTCCTTGTCTCTGATTGCTCCAATTTCACCACTTTCCTATCAACCTCTTTTTCACACATTTAATTTGATCAAAAAATTGAATCACACACAACACACGAGCCCAGAAATGACCCCTAAAAAACACTTCAGTTTTTGTCACTGGCATTTATGTGCAGTTTGGCCTTGCACTCCAGTCCAAGTGACAGTGAGTAGCTGTTCATGTCCTATGTCAAAACTTGATCAGTTGTTACAATCACCTGCAGTATTGCAGTTATCCTTATGCAAAGGTACTTAAACATGCCATATTATTGGAATACAGAATAAAGATATAATATAGGCAATAGTTACTCTAACAGTTCTTTGACTACTGGATGTAATAAAGTGCAACTTCCACTGTGCAGTGTTTACATAAATCTTTTGTTTGAAAGTTGATTTTTGGCTATAGCATCAAGGGTTCAAGTCCAGATGTATGTCACATTGTTTCTTAAAGTGATGTTATACTTGTCTGAAATGTTTCATGATCTGCATGTAAATTTTTATGCAGTTGTGACTTTTAATAAACAGGTTTTGAATGCTGTTGCAAAATAGCATTTGCAAACACACGCATGTGTGTAAGAAAGAATTACAAAACCACCCTTATTCTATTCATGCCTTAATTGTGTTTTGTCTCTCTTAAAGCTTCTTGATTACCAGAGCCATCAGTTAATGATACAGGGTATGACAGATGAATACTGAGGGCACACCATAAAGTTGTGCATTAATTAACCCTTAGTGAATGGGCTTACTGTACATCAGTACCCTGACTGGAGAACAGCAGGGTATTAATGCACAAGTAATGTCTGCTGAAAAACATGTCCACCACTTCACATCAGCATATCAAGTTGCAGTGAAGCTTGGACTGAGAAAATGGAATGCCCGCCATTATTTCACTTTCGCTAAACAGCACTTCTGCTGTTTAACCAGTGTAAAATAAAACAAAAGTAAAATAAAAAAAACTGTGTATATGTTTTTTGTGTGTGAAAGTGTATGCATGTGTGAGTGTGAGAGAGAGAGAGAGATTGCTTGAGTTGCTATTTTACGCTTGCTAAGCAGCACTTTTGTGAGAATAAAATAAAATAAAAGTGTGTGTATGTGTTAGTGTGTGAAAGTGCATGTCTGTATGAGTGTGAGTGAGAGCTCGGTTAAGCTACTATTTTACACTGGCAAAACAGCACTTCTGCTGTTTAGCAAGTGTAAAATAAAAAGCATATATGTGGTGTGTGTGTGTGTGTGTGCGTGTGTGTGCGTGTGTGTGCGTGTGTGTGCGTGTGTGTGTGTGTGTGTGTGTGTGTGTGTGTGTGTGTGTGTGTGTGTGTGCATGCGTATGTGCGTGTGTGTGTCTGACAGAGAGAGAGAGAAAGAGAGAGTGAGATAGTGAAGAGCAAGAGCGATTCCTTCCAGCATCATGTAAGAACTTTGCATAACTCTCGGCACAAGAAATCTAGACAGAGCAACAAATAATGGGGAAACAAAGGGCTTAAAATAGGGATGGAATTTTTATATATTGCTCTTATAAATTTAGAAAGTTGCTAGAATAACAGGGATTTCATTAGCATGCATTTTTTCTGAAGCAGAGGTGTGGGTGTGCGTGTATTTGTGTGTGAGTGTGTGTGTGTGTGTGTGTGTGTGTGTGTGTGTGTGTGTGTGTGTGTGTGTGTGTGTGTGTGTGTGTGTATGTGTGTGTGAGATGAGTGTGTGAGATGACTACTGGTAATAATAGCAGTAAAGAGGTTTACAAATCTCTGCACCTTTCAGCTGAAGACATTTTTGGGGAACAAAGGCTCTAAATTAGAAACTTAACTATTGCTCTTATAAAATTGCAAAGCTGCTAAAGTAAAGGATTTAAGTTAGTATGGATTTTCTGAAGGAAAAAAAGTCTGGAGCTCAAATGTATGTCAATATTTAGTAATTTCACTCTCCAGTGACTGCCAACCAAATGATGTAGGATAAGGGAAAAAAATAAAGTAAATAACCTGGTTATTTTTTAAATGTTACGTTTTGGCTGTAAAATGCATTTAGCTCATTCAGCTCGCACCTTGTGACACAGTGAAAGTTAGGTAACAGGTGCATTTTCTCCACTCAGTACTGTCCAGAGTACTGACTGTCGCACATCACAGATAAGCCTGTTTGCGCTGCAAAAGGCTAACCAAATTAGTAATATCAGCATATAGAATCCCATATGGCTGTAGAAGTCATTTTTGCACACACATCTCCCTTGCAAGACACAGCTGTTGGCATCCCTTCAAAGATGCAGTGTTGCTCACATGCAGTCCAACTTTTTCTGTGGCACGTTCCTATAATTTACTTGTGTGTAGATTGTGTTAGTAGATAGGTCAGGAGTTCAAATGTAGCAGTGAGACTCTCCTGTTTATGTGGATTTAAAAGGATGTAGGATTGTCTTACACCTCTTAGTACTGACAACATTTAGAATCCAACATGGCTGTAGAAGTAATTTTTTGTGCACACACTCATCTCCTTCACAAGATTCAGCTGATGTCATCCCCTCAAAGATGCAGTGTGACTCACATGCAGATGGACGTCTTCAGTGATGTGTGCCTATAATTCACTTATGTGTAGATTGTGTCAGTAGATAGGTAGGCAGTTCGAATACAGGACTGACTGTCTTCTGTAAGTGTGTGTTTCTTCCACTTACTATGCAGAATAGGGTACAAATACATATATGATGTATAGCTATACAGTGTGCTTGTTCTGTGCAACCACTTTTTAGTGGAAACAATGTAATACACAATAGTGATATTATCCATTGACATGTGTAGTGTCACAGTTACAAAGGAAATCACAAACAGGACTTGTGTTTAAGCAAATCTTCAGTAGCTTGTGATGTTAGGCATATAGTTCAAATCCCAACATCACTGATTACAATTAGTACACATGTTGGTAACAGTGTTGTCACCCACATGTGCTATTTTCATGTGTAGATGTTGTTTCCTCTTACAAGAGTTTATTCTAAATTTAATTTTGAAACATTGCTTTGAGGACCGATGCTGACATTTAAATAGATTGTCCTATCATACCACTTGTAGTATGACACCTCCTCGGGACTGTGGGCATGAGATGAGGCAATAACATGTATGTTGTTGCATAAATAAGGTATGTGTTCCAGTATGGGATTATATCCACATTGTGCATATTTGTTGGTCCACCATCACAGTGTAACAGCATAGAGCCACAGGTGTGTTTGGGTATACATAGCATCAGGCAATGTTGTCTGACATACATCAAGATTATTTCTAAGTAATTACAGGAACACATATTCCTTCATTCATAAAGTTGATGTAATGCTTTCCCATAATCACACATATGACAATTAGTGATGCACTTATATACCACGGCACAGTCATTGATCCCACTATGGTGTTGATTTTCTCAACACTTACTCAAGAGCTCCAAACCAGAACTGAGTGACTGCAAGCATTTATGCCCTTAACTGTTCTGCAGGAATGATGTCCCCTCAGCTCTAATGTGTACATATGGAGGGTCAGAGGCCTCCGCCATCCATTTTATCAGATAAAAATTACTGCAAATATAGTACATCTGATTTAATGACTTCACATAGGTGGAGTTCAACAGCTAGGATGACAGTTCCGCTGTGGTGCACGTGATTAATATCCATATTGTTGTGCAGCTTGATGTTCAATTCTAGAAAAGGGAATCATTTTATCTGAGTGTACTGCTATCACACAAGAACCATTACATCACATCAGTATTATCCCTGGATATTTTGCATGGACACATGTGAACATAGCTTTGGATGTCATTGCAGTAAACATTTGTTCTGCCAATGTTATGGTGAGAGTGCTACTGTGGCACAAAATCTTTGAGTACTGCAGTGTATGTGAGTGTGTTCCAGTTCTTGGGTGGTATGTGCACAAAATATAGAGAAACATTCCTTGACCAAGGACAACTGATATAGGACTGATCATAGATGTTTGCACATGGGCAAAGTCAATTAATTTCAATCAGTATGACTTGCTGATTTCACATTCATTATCAGGGATCCTTTTTTAATTCTCACATTAATTTCATTTGTTTGTGACAATATCCATTGCTTCCTCCTGTGGCAGATGCCAACAGTACACAACTCTGTGGAATACTTCACATCATAATGTGGTACTTTGACCTGTTCTTATCTGTCGCACAATAACTGTGTCAAGCAGGAGTGCCTTAGGCAAGGGTATTATGTATGTCACACTCTGCTTCCACATTTGTAATGCCACACACACATATGTATGGAATGCATAACCATTAGAATAATAAGGTGCATAATTCCCTTCAAGGATGATGCTCCTCATATATTTGTTATGCCTATTTCTTTTGTGTATACTCAGTGGAAACACTGGTAGCATAGATTTGATTCTTGCAAAAAGAGATTGTGGCCTATAAGCCATTTATATTTTCCAACAAGTTATATTGTTGAAAAGCATATTCTAGAAATATCTCCTAATGTATATATTGTCCTTGCCAACTGTCTTCTCAAATCAACATGCTAATGACATTTATATCATGTAATCCCCTCTTTTACAATTCTACTTTATGCAACAGTGGCATCCTTTAATATGATGTCTCTTTTTTATCTATATTTGCTCAGAAAGTGGGACCACCATTAATTATTATGACATTTTGTCAGTTTGTCCTTAGAGGAGTGGTTTAAGGCAGTAACTTGTAGTCTATTGGCCATTTTGGGTCATTTCCTGTCTTTTCCAGCCCCCTGCTATAAAGCGCGTTTTAGCGCGCTTTAGCGCGAATTAGCGCAATTTAGCGCGGAGTTGCCACTGTTGCACACTAGGGCAGCACCAGTTAAGCAGGTTTAAACTATTCGGGCTACCTAAAGTCTACTCTTCAAATTTTCCCTTAAAACTACCTTCCTCGAACTATACTACTGATCTAATCAGCGTATCCTATAACTAAAAAGATCATCTCTACTTGACTCCAAGTAGACTATTCTCTATCTGTTAAACCTAGCACTTGCTCCTACAGTACTTATTATCTTGATACGGCACTCTTGTCATAGATAGTACCCCAAAAAGGCAAACCCCCATTTCTCGGTCACCCACGTCCCCCGGAATCTTTTTAAAGTTTTTTTGTCTATTCCTTCTAGCATGTTGAGGGATCAGTTGCTAGTGTCCTCTCCTGCTCAGCTGGTGAACCTGGGAATATTGAGGCAATGTTACAATTGCCTCATGTACACAGACAACCCTCTCCTCCTCCCACAAAACACAAATACATGCGAGAGATGCAACTATACGGCCAAACTGGAGGCTGAGCTCTCTCAACATAGGACTGGCAAGACCAGTCAGGAGGAGAAGGTTACCACACACACTATAGACCCAGTCTCACATAGTACCATCACAACCTCAAATCATACACATAAACACACAAAGACATACTCGGAGGCTCTGATCAAAAATCTACCAAAACAGCAGAGGCCACCAAAGCAGACACCCAAACAACCACCACCTCAGAACACAACACCTGCAACACATAGACCTCACAGTCAGAGTGTCAAACAGTCACAGCCCTTAAGGCCAAACACAATGCCAGACACACTAGTCATTGGTGACTCCATAGTCAGACACACTGACGTCCCGCTCACCAGACTGAGTAAGGAGAAGGTCACAGTAAGCTGCCTGTCGGGCGCTAGAATCCGCCACATAACGCAAGCACTCAGGTCTCTCAACAGCAGGTACAAATATGACTCAGTCATTGTCCATGCTGGTGTAAACGACCTGAGATGTACCTCCTTGGACTACATGAAAAGAGACATTGAGGAGCTCTCTGATTATGTAGCCCAGGTGGGTATGACCCTGACCTTGAGCAGTATCCTACCTTCACCAAGAATGATGCCACAATACAGAGATAAGATGATCAGCTTTAACAATTGGCTTAAACACTGGTGTCATTCAAAGGGGATCCAGTGTCTGTCTGCCTGGGATGACATGCTGGACAAGCCACGCTGCTTCGCAAGGGACGGCTTGCACCTGTCACCCCTGGGATTCCGGATATTGGCAAAGGCTCTTGCCACCCCCATAGTGCCTTTTTAGGCAAGGCTCAAATTCTAAACCTACCACCCTAGAACACAGAAAAGGAAAAAACTAAGGGTAATGCTGCTCAATGCCAGAAGTCTAAATCTCAAAATGCACGCACTCGAGGCCCTTCTCAGTATGGAGAACATCGATGTCTGTGCTGTGACAGAAACCTGGTTCAAGGCTCCTGAGAGCACTCCAGCACTATCAGGTTTTACCTCATATCATGCGTTCCGGACCCAAAATCCAGACAATACCAAGAAAGGAGGGGGGTATCCATATTCATCAAGGACACCCACACCTCAAGACTGGTGGCAACGCACGATGCATCGGAGACCATCCAGGTGCAATTAACCATAGGCAAGACTGCTCTGCAAATTGTAGCATGTTACAGGCCACCCTCACAAACTCAGGAACCTCACATGGCCTTCCTGAAAACACTAGAGGGGATAAATGTATCACCAAACACCATCATACTAGGTGACTTCAATTACCCTAATATAGACTGGGAACACTACTCAAGCCCAAACATCCTAGCTCAAAAGTTCCTGGAATTCATAAACTCAAATGCCATGGAACAACTAGTCACCATCCCCACAAGAGGAGATAACATACTTGATCTCATCATCATGAACATGGGAGCACAATGTTCAACACCGCCAGTATACCCCTCACTGGTGAGATCAGATCACAAACTTATCTCGCTGGAGGTCCTCATCCCACCCCACCTGAAATAAAAAGACCACAGTAAAGAACTTCTCGAAGCCGACTTCACACTTCTAAAGACTAGTGTGGTCTCCTTTATGGCCCCGAGCGGCGGAAAACAGTACTCAAGCCGCTGAATCACTTACAAATGCCTTCTACCAGCACCTGTAGGACTGCATGGATAAGGCAATCCCAAGCAAAACAAAGACTCTTTGTACCAAAGGCAAGCATCCAGTCTGGTGGACCCCAGCCATAAACAAACTCTACAACAAAAGGAGGAAGCTACTACAAGATAGAGCAAAATCCTTAAAAGGTAAGACACCCTTGATCACTATAAGTAAAAAACTAAGAGCTCTCGTAAAATCATCCAAAGCAAATTTCGAGAAAAATAGCTAAAGACTCAAAAGACAATCATAAGGCCTTCTTTAGCTATGTTAGAAACCTGGGAGGAAACTCCCAGATATGCTCAGAACTAGTTCAAAATGATGTGAAGATTACTGATCCTACAGACATTGCCAACATACTGGCTGACAGGTTCAGTGCAAACTTCTCCCCTCCCAAAAAGGAGAGATATCTATACCAAACGATTGCAGCCCCCCAAACATCTCCAACGCCCAAGTGAGAACTGCTCTCTCCAAAGCAAAAAACACAGCATCCATGGGACCTGATGGTGTCCCCGGCTGTGTGCTCCACGAACTCAATGAGGAATTAAACCCACAGCTAGGACAGCTGTTTAATCAAAGTCTTACCTCTGGATACGTACCCAGGGAGTGGAGCACTGCAACTGTGGTCCCACTTCACAAAGGCGGTGCCTCCACCGACCCTGGAAATTACCGGCCCATTAGCTTGACACGCCTTATCTGCAAAGCCATGGAGAGGATCATAATGGACCTCATAAATAAAGACATAGGGAATTTGCAGACTTTGGATCCAAACCAGTTTGGCTTTGTCAAAGGCAGATCATGCCTTTTAAACTTGGTTGACTTTTTCGAAACAGTCACCAAAGCCATTGATGAGGGAAAGGCAGTCCATACAGCCTACCTCGATCTGGCGAAGGCCTTCGATACAATACCCCACTCGGGTATCATTGAAAAACTCATCAGCTTAAATGTTAACCCATACATCACAAGATGGGTTGCAAACTGGCTGAGTGACAGAACCCACAGGGTCAGAGTTGCTGGCGCCATGTCAGACTCAAAGCCTGTCACAAGTGGTGTCCCACAGGGCTCAGTCCTGGGCCCACTCTTGTTTGGCATCTACTTTTCCGAAGTACAAGCAAACACAGGAGGGTTATGGCTGACAAAGTTTGCAGATGACTGCAAACTGGGCGCCATAGTAGAAAACACATCTGACACAGATATCCTTCAGAAGGGTCTCACAGAAACGGATAACTGGTGCCAGAGCCACGGCCTAAAGTTAAATGCCAAAAAATGCATAGTCATACCCTTCGGGAAAAACAAGGTTACCCCTAGCTACCAAATAGGTGGCAATCCACTGAGCACAGAAGAAGTTATCAGGGACCAGGTCATTCAACACCCATGTAGCTAAAGTAGTTAGGAAGACCTTCTACATTGCCCACCTCATCATGAAGGGATTCTCATCTAGATCAAGGGAGGTCATAGTCTCCCTTTACTCATCACTCATCAGACCAATGATTGAGTACAATGCCCCATTCGGAATGTATCTGACCCGACACTTGCAGCAGCTGGAGAGGCCACAAAAGTTCCTCACCAAAAGGATAAAGGGTCTCAAAAATCTGTCCTATGCTGCCCACCTGAAAGAACTCCAGCTCTATTCAGTCGCTTACCGCTTGCTCAGAGGTGATCTTTGCCTAACATACAAGGCCATGTCAAACCCAGATTTGATGAATATGCTTCACCTCAAAAAATCTAGATCCATCAGAGCCACAAGGGCGGGAGACTTAAACCTCGACACGGCTATTAATAGGACGTGCTGGAGGGATAGATTCATCACCCAAAGACTCCCTATGCTGTGGAACAAAATCCCGGTATATGTGAGGCAGAGCACCTCGCTGGCCTTGTTCAAGAGAAATCTTGATCAATGGATGGGAGATCGCAGATATACCCCAGGGTTTACCTCAGCGTCACTGCTCGACAGAGGCACAGCAAAATAATGGGTATAGTTCCCCATACTAAAGGGGTGGCGTAAGCCACAAAACGATGGGCTAGGCTTGTAAATGCCCTTGGGCAGATAGCCTAGTATGAACCTATGAACCTATACATATTGCCCCTTTAAATCAGTTATCATAGTATAGTTTAAACATTTCCATTCCCTCTTATGTATTTCTGTACACATATCTTTGATTTCTGTGCACATTGCCCTTGGTATACTTTCCCTTACTTGTAACCCATTTATTGTAGTCACCCTTGCTGTTTCCCTCCTGTTACTTATTTCTGTATGCATATGTTTTATTTATGTACACATTGCACTCAGTGCACTTTTCCTGCCTGGTATGGCTTTCATTATTTGCCCTATGTGGCTCTTCATGTTGTCTGTTTAGCACGCTCAACAGGTTTGCCCATAGGAAAGCCTGTTTATTTATTATGTGTGCTCATGCTGCCCAACACATTTTGTGTTCGTCAACACTGCTGTAGACCACAAAAAAATGCTAGTATTCCAGTAAGCCTGATGAGCAGCATGCATATGTGATTAGTACTGCTGATCATCATACTAACATGTAAACACCATGAAGGCTTTGCACAGAGCCTACATGGTTGTTCCCGAATCCCGGTATTCTGTTTATGAAGCAGAGGGAACACTGTAAAATATTGTCCAACAAAAACACTTTCTATGCATTTTATTACAGAATGCATCCACTCTGAAAACTTCCAGCTCATGAAATAATTGGGGTATTGCTGGGATGCACTTTTGTCAGAGCCTAGATTAATTCATTCCTTCACATAAAATCCAGGAAGAGTGCGCAACAGAACTATGACATATTCAATGCTATGGGTTAAAATTGGGTTAAAATTAAAACTTGTATTGAAAAAGCATTGCTGAAATAATGTGGAAAGTTTGACTGCGGCTCTTTTGCTAACTGCATATATATTGAATATGCAACAGTTTTCTTTAGTTAATAACTTAAAACAAAAGGAGAAATAAAGAGTGAATTTCTCAGAGTACAGAGTATAATTTATATGGCAGTGTACCCTTGTTCATTCTTCAATGTTGTCATTGCAACACATAATTTAAAAATAAGAATAATGGAACGTGTTAAAAGTTAAAGCTGGCCTGGCAAAAATGCCTTTTTGAGACATTATGTTATAAAATTAGTGTGCAGGGGGTGACATATTTTGTTTATTTGTATTCATTTTATCATCTTGCCCACTAGGAGATAAATGCAATTGTGAGTAAATAAGATAATGTTTCATGTATATTTTAGAGGGCTTTAGATAATGTGCTGAATGAATATGTTGACATACTGCTCTAGCTGAAATAAATAAATGGTACATGTACTTCATATGTTTCGCTGAAATTAACAGTTCTGCATAATAAAATACAGTAGTTTTTATGCAATGCTTATCACTCACTTTAGTCATTTTTGCATTTCTAAATAGTGCATCACATGGACATTAACTGGATTAAACAGACTTACATGTTTAAATTGTGTTTTTGCTTCATCCACTATTAATATTTGTGCAAAACATGTTTTTTTATAATCTTTTATGTGAGATTAATTTTTCTACTACATGACTTATTTTGCCTTTCCATTTCATCCTGCTTTTAAATGATGACGACTGGACTATTAAAATAAAGCTAAATATCAGTGTATCATTTTAAATTGTCAGCAGGTCTTTGGGTATGGCCACAGCCCCACCCTGGACTTTTTGTATTGTTCATTTCATATCGGGCTGCCTTGGGCTTGTGTGAAATAACTTTCTTCCTGCTATGACTTCATGCTGCCCTAAATCATCTGCTCCCTGGAGTCTAGGTGCTCATCAAATATTTTGTAAACCTATAGTAAGCCTCTGGAATTACTATTTAACTGTATCCTCCAAACAGGCTTCATGCTTCATGAATGGAGAAAGGCAAAAGTCATCCCTTTGCACAAAGGTGGGCCATCTACAGACCCTGGAAACTACAGACCCATAAGTCTCACTAGTCTTATATGTAAAGCCATGGAAATAATTATCATTGAGATGATCAACAGAGATTTAGTAAACCTCCAGACACTGGACCCAACCCAGTTTGGTTTTGTGAAGGGCAGATCATGCCTACTCAAACTGGTGGACTTCTTTGAGAAGGTCACTAAAGCAATGGATGAGTGCAAAATCTTTCACACTGCGTACCTTGACCTGGCCAAGGCATTTGACACATTACCCCACTCAGGCATTGTTGACAAACTCAAGATGTTAGGTGCAAGCCCATGGATAGACAACTGGCTCACAGACAGGACCCAGGAACTTAAAACTAGGGAGTCCACTTCTACAAAGAGGCCAGTCACAAGTAGAGTCCCTCAGGGATCAGTCCTTAGACTGCTCCTTTTTGGCATTTACTCCTCAGAAGTCAAGGCCAATGTGTGTGGTCTCTGGCTGACTAAATTTGTAGATGGTCACAAATTAAGAGCTGTCATGTAATCTCACAATGACACAAATGTTCTCTAGGAGGACCATGGACTAAAATTAAATGCTAAAAAATGCATAATAGTATCCTTTGGGAAGTCATCCATCCCTCGTAACTATTATATTGACAACACACCCCTTAGAGTTGACCCAGTAGTCAGCAACTTAGAGACACACATAGATAGTAATGTAGCCTTTGACCACCATGTGTCTACATTGGTGAGGAATTCATTCTATGCTGTGCAAGTTATAAACAAAGGTATGGCATCTAAGTCCAAGGAAGTCATTGTTCCACTGTATTCTGCATTCATCAGACCTATCATTGAGTACAATGCCCCCTTTAGTATGTACCAAACGAGGTACATCCAACAACTGGAACATCCACAGGGGTTCCTCACTGACAGAATACAGGGCATAAGTAAAATGTCTTATGCAGACCACCTCAAGGCCCTATCTCTGTATTTTGTCTCCTACAGGATTTTGAGGGAAGATCTATGCCTGGCATACAAGACATTGTCAGACCCCACTCTGACGGACCTCCTGCATATCCCCAAAACAAACAGGACCAGAATTACCCATTCTAAAGACTTAAACCTTGCCTGTGATATATATAAGACCTGTTGGAGAGCTAGGTATGTATCCCAGAGACTACCGCATCTATAGTACAGGCTTCCCATCCATGTGAAGCAGAGTTCCTCCCTAACCCAATTCAAGTGCAACTTGGACAATTTAATGGGAAACCAGAAATTCATTTGTGGTTTGGCATCGGTGTCCCTAATGGACACAGGTAACCTGTAAATGGTTCATCTCCCAGGCCCATACTTACACTTATCAAGGGTATCAGAGATTTGGGATGCATAGCTAGGCTTAAAAAGACCCATGTGGTTGTTAGCCTAGTAAACTCCTAATAACCTATAAACGGCATTTTTAAATATGTTTTTTATTTCCATAACTCCAACTAATAAGCCATAATTCCCAGTTAGTGCAATTTGTGAGGAAACAGAAAAGAGAAGGAAAGAACAAGGGTCATTTTGATCATCAACTGTATGGGGGGAGGGGTTTTTGCTCTTTTTTTTACCATTTATGACACTCTCCCCACTTGGGTATTTGAGTATGAGTTTTTCACATAGCTTTGATCCCAGTCAGGGTGCACACACTTCTTTGCAGACCTGAGCTTCCCACACCTATAGGATGAGAGCTGTTGTCCTGGGCCTTCTTTCTAGTTGATTCCTGAAAACATGACTCCACCAACATTCTCTTCTCTGTTGTCGGTATGCAAGAAATGGCTGCTTAACCCCCATTCCCTTCTCATGATGTCATCCAGTGCTAAGTCTATTGAACCATGGTCGTCTACAGTACAGTCAAGACTACAACTTTTCATGCCAAAGTCTGCAAGTACAGTTTTCACATTCCATATCTCATAACGAGTCCACATTTTTTCTTCTTCATTCTGCTGACATTCTTCTTATGTCAAATTAAATTTACTTCCTATTAGACCAAGGATACTACTATATTTTTCTGACTGAATTGTACCCTTGGTTTTGTCAGAAATCTTGCATGTATCACCAGAGGCATCATTATTGTATTAACCTCAATTTTAAAACTTCTCAAGACATCCTTTGAGCTGAAATCAACTCCTCCTGTAAAATAGTTATACCATTTATTGTGGTTCCCTTTCCATGAGAGATATACACATTTAAAAGAAAAAAACTCTCTCTCTCTCTCTCTCTATATATATATATATATATATATATATTTATATATATATATATATATATATATATATATATATATATATATATATAGATATATATATATATATATATATATATATATATATATATATATATATATATATATATTTATATATTATATATATATATATATATATATATATATATATATATCTACTCTCTATATATATATATATATATATATAGATATTATATATAGATAAATATATCTATATATATATATATATCTATATATCTATATATATATATATATATATATATATATATATATATATATATATATATATATATGTGTGTGTGTGTGTGTGTGTGTGTGTGTGTGTGTGTGCCTGTTTGTGTGTATAAATGTATATAGGTTTACTATGAAAATGCTGAAACACAAAACTCGTGAAAATTAATATCTTCAGACAATAATATTGAAAGATCAAAACTATGAAGTATCAAAAAAAATAAATAAATCGAAGCTCCCAACCAGTGTGAACTCAGGAAAGATTGTTACTTGTAGGGAGGTGAGGGTGGCCAGGAGTTTAATATTCTGGCCGTCAGCTTTTTGGTCTTTCAGTATAATGGTCTCAAGATTTTGATTTTTTTTCAGAGCAAATATATATATATAACTGTTTATTGTATTTCACTTGGTCTGGAAATACTTTGAGCAAGATCATTAGTAACAATGTTCTTTAAGATGCAGAGTTAATGATGAAAGGTCTACATTTAATGTGTTACATGAGGAAATGGCAGGAGAAGGAAGCTGCAGCTTTTAAGAAATGGAAGAAAGGAGAATGTAATAAAGGTGTTTCTGGCCTTTGTGGCACATGATGCTGTCCCACAATATGGCACGGCACCCCTGTCCCACTCAAGTATAAAAAAAGGATCCACTCCCTGAAATGGCTCTCCTTATCTAAGGAGCTATCCTTCACAATCTAATGCTAAGCAGCAAAAAAAAAAAAAAAAAAAAAGACACGAAGGCTTTTCTTTCCTCTTAAACTGTAGCAAACTGCTTGCTATGTTTGTAAGAAACAGCTGTTACAGTATATGCCACGCATAGACTACTAACACTCTTCAGTTCTGACTGCAAATGCAGTATCAGCATTCATTTATGAATGCCCCTGACACACTGAAGACCCCTTGGATATTAGTGGCATCTGCTGATCGAACCCCTTAACTCTTTGTACCCGGGGTGGCTTCCCCCTTTGTTCCACCCCATCTATTCCTCTGCATGTAGGTTTCTAAAGTATCATATAGCTTTATAAAATGGTCAAGCCGGCCAGTGAAATCAAAAAGGCTAGAATGAGATAAAAAGCTAAGAAATGCAGGGAAAGGTTCTGAGTATAAGCAACAGCAGGACAAATGTATGGCAAAATACTTCACTTGATCTTAGCAGTAAGGCTGAGAAAAGATGTGTAACTACTTACCAGAACATGATGACTTGTATGCATTTATTTATTTATTTAGTTGCATGTATTAATTTGGGTATAACACAGATGTCAAGGAACTTATTTCCGGCCCAGCCCAGTGGCACACAGATAAGCAGAAAGACAAATGATATAATGCCAGTAGAAAATACAAGACATATGAAATAACAGGTAAGCAGTGAATTGTAATTGCATAAGAAAGACACAATGAAGAATTACAAAATATACAACATATACCATATTCTGGAAACGAGTTGAAAAGCAGTGTTAGTATAGTAGGAGATATACTTAGTGGAGATGCAGAGAAAATGGGGTCACAGCTTATAGCAGGAAAATACAACAGTAAGTATGGGTTGCTGTTTGTTACACCTCTCAGCAGGGAAACTGCTATGCCCATTTAGCAATGCCACAAGACAAAATTCTTACTGCTGGAAAAGAAAGAAATCATAAAGGAAACTAGTTACCATGCATGCATCAGTAATCAGCAAGCTCTGTATAACTGGCAGGCTGGAAGACTTTTTCATTTTTGTATGTGTGTGAGTGTGTTTGTATGGTGGGATGCAGGAAATATATGTATGCTGAACAGTTTCAGACAAAATAATGAATGGCATATATTTATCAATACAAACAAAAAGAAAAAGAAAAAGAAATGTGAGCACTGATGTGGAAAAGGAAGCTTGAACTAGTGAAGAAGTGTAATCTAACAGGACACTGTATTAGCAATATAAGGATGACTGGTATAGCTTAAATGTGGACACCACAGGAAACGGACTGCAATATATTACTGAGACTCAATAGAACCAGGCATTGAAATGAAAAAGATGTGTCTGAGGTAAAGGCCACTAGAATGAACAGCATTTACAAGAAGGAACGAAAAGACAGAGTGAGAGTGAGATATGGAAGGAGGGGAGTTTTGTTTATTATGTAACAATCCTCTTACTTGAAAGGACTGTAATCGCATTTTATTTCAGCCAGAGAAGGGAAAAGAACAAATTAGCAGATTTCTGTTTTGGCTTTACATTTTAACACTGGTCTGTACTCAAGAAAGAACTGTAAAGTGATCACCATGTTCCTAATAACAAAGAAGAAATAATTTAACTGCTGGCTACTTTTCTGTCAAAGAATAAAACGAACTTGATGGAAAAAAACATAATTGTCAGAATTCATTTATATAACACAGATAAGTTGCAAAATACAGACTGCATGCAAAAATTATCCTTGAATTTAATGGAATAGACCTGCTGAAGGTTTTTCTTTTTATTTTTTTTATTTTGATGGACTCAGTATTCTGAAAGCTGCAGATTTCATTTGTCCTTCAATATAACAATAACAATATTTGGTGTTATTCATAGTCACTATGTAAGTATGCAACATTAGGAAAATTGTAAAGAACTCTATAGCCAAATGAATAAATAATACATTGAAAATGAGAAATGAATGCAAAAGTTGCTACTTAACTATGTTAATTAAGGTATTAGTCTGCCTTTTTGTTATCCAGAGACGTAACTTGCTACACAAATGCAATGTATGCATTTGAATAATCAAAAGCAAATCTATGGCTTTTCTACTCACTTTGCAATAGGTGAAGATGCTCGTTTTTTCTGCTATCTTTGCTGTATATCACTTTTACTGCCTACTTCTGTCATACTAGTCTGTGGAAATGTGATATCAACAGGCCAAATATTCACTCACTCACTCATTTGCTGTCCATGTCATGGACAAGGTGGTGTTAAAGCACCCCTGCAGCTGCGTATGACAGGCACTGCTTGGAGGTTTTGGCAAATGAGATATTGTGTAAGGATTACACTTTTACTCTGCTTTCCACTATCCTGACAGTACCCATGATTTCCACTCATGGTATACAAGCTCACTTTACTGCTGCTTTCTGCATGCCAGGATTTCACATGGTCAACTAGTTGGTAAGTGCACCCTAACTAACTTTGTTCCCTCAAAGTTATTCCTCTGAATTTTAATCAAACATTTCATTCAGCAAGTACCCTCATTCTTACATGCATCTCCTTGTTATATTTTCCAGGTGATGCAGACTGCACAGTTTGTAATCCACAGTGAGCTGCATGGGAGAGATGGGGGGGTTAGTGGCTTAATACCACCCTGTCCAAGACATGTATAGTACTTGAACAAGGGTTTGTCCTGCAAAAATCCCATTTCTACTGCCTGGATGAGTCAGGAGAGGCCATTCAATATGACCACACTACTATAGGCAGAATATTGATAGCTTGTTACATTTGGCATCATATGATTATGTGTTGTTGATCTGGTGTACAACTGCCACTCATGGTAGGGCAGCTCCCTCTATCACTTGTTCTACCACAGATGATATCAGTGGTGGACAATGGCATCAGCAAAGTACCCCCTTCTGGCAAGCTAATGCATGATACACTACAGCTCAGGCAAAGTTATGGGCCATGACATTCACTATGTGACAGTGTTCCTTGATCAGTGAAGAAATTGCTATATATACTAGAAAGGGATTGTGGGGGAGGTTAGAAAGTGACTAAGGATGTTGTACTATATACAGACACCACTGAATTTAATGTTGAACCTTTTGGGACATATCCTTGTTTTTCCTGCAAATATTGTAGACATTATTACTGGATGTTCTGTTCTTGAAAAAATTCTAATGAAGCTGTTTATTTAAACAAGAGCTCGACATGCAAGTCAGAAGAAATTGCTTATTTGGTAACGTACAACTCCTATGAGCATTTATATGTTAAACCCCTAGAATGTTCTTGCACAGAATGTATAAATACGTAAGTGCTGTTAGGAACACAGCTCAGGCAAATGCATTAGCAAAGCATGCTATTTATTATAGCAATTGTTAGATATTTTCTCTTTTTTTAATAGATTCAATAGACAAAAGGATGCTTTAGGCAATTACAGTAATGCCCTCGAATGCAAAGAAGTAAGATAGCAAATAGAACTGAAGGTTGACAAAGCACCGATTTAAAATATAATAATTAATACTAGATGTATTTTGAAAGCTCAAAATATCTGATTTAAATGTAATCTTTTAGTGTTATTTTTATTTCTGTTTTATTAACAAGTAATCCATGAATATTTATGAATGAAAGTGACAGCTGATTATCATGTAATTTTTTTTTTTTACTCTAAAGGAATTTTTCATTTGATTGTTTGCCATGATGTGTTTCTTGTTAAATTATTAAAAAAAAAACAAAAGTGCTCAACAAGTTAATTACATTTTAGTTGAAGTTTGACCTGTTCAATATACTATAGCAATGACCCACCAGGGTGTGGGTAATGCTGGATTTACCCACAGTTGGTGTGGTTTGGTCACGAGGGCGAAGCCCGAGTGGCCAAACAAAGACAACCGTGGGTAAATCCAGCATTACCCACACCCAGAAGTGGGTTATTGCTATTACACAATGACATTATTTAAGAAAAAAATATAATTATTTTTCTTAAATAATGGCATTGTATAATGTTTCCTTGCTGCCCTTCCGCAGCTGTCTGGTATTCTGCGGCAGTTCTGATGTACTGCGCATGCGTATGCTTATGCAGTACATCAGAGCTGTGTGGAAGCAATGGAGAAAGCAAGATCTCTGTTGCTTTTTACAAACTGTCTTGCTATGTTAAAGGAGTTTAACATAGCAAGACAGCTTTAAAAAAAGCAACAGAGATCTTGCTTTCTCTGTTGCTTTTTTTAAAGATGTCTTGCTATGTTAAATGGGTTTAACATAGAGAGACAGCTTTAAAAAAAACTTTTTTTAAAGCTGTTTCGCTATGTTAAACTCCTTTAATATAGCAAGACAGTGTGTAAAAAAAGAGTTATACTAATGGAAAAAGTCCGGCCGACCGGACCTTTCTCCATTAGTATAACTCTGATTTAGAATGTGCACGCTGACCAATCAGCATGCATGTTTTGGAATATTAATGGAGGGTCATTGTATAACGTGTTTTTTATTATTTTTACTGTATGCAGACAGACAGTTTCATCTTGCAGTTGATACATGTTAAAGAATTACATTGTTGTGGCAATGAAGTTAGTTTCAATTGTAATGCAAACTCTATTGCTACTATAGTAACAAATGCTTTCCATTTTTTTCATAATATGACAGGTGCTATCATCCTTACTTATTATTATTTTTTTTTCCATGCAGGTAAGTGTAAATGTTGTCACTCTTCATATAGTTTAAAAGAAATAACCAAGAAGGCTACCACAACTGTATACATACACTTTTATTAAAACATGGATAAGCGCTTTCGTGTTAGCTAATGCTTCTTCAGATCCATACAAAAACAAGTTAAAAACACACTTTTAGAGTCACTACACCAATCACAGAATGGCAACACATTGCAACCAGTGATATTATGAGGTCAATTTCCTCCCTCTTGGGACTGGTTTTAAACAAACACTAAAATTAATACCTGGATACTTGTCAGCTTGTAGCCTAAGTATCCATTTTAACTCCAGGTTCTTGATGTAGTTGCTTAAATCACCACCTCTGGGGTTAACCCTCACACATTGTAGAACCCTGAACAAAAACGTATGTCCATGGTTCTCATTAATATGTTTAGCCAAAGGATTCTTTATATTATTTACTTTAATATTATACATATGTCTTAAAATTCTATCTTTCAAATTTTTCTCAGTTTTCCCCACATAAAAACTGGTACAAACGTCACATGTAGCTAAATAATCTGAGGTGTTTGGCAGTCACATAAAACCTAGATTTAAAAATAAAATCAAACACAGGATGTTTAAAAATCTGTTGTTTTGTGATAACTGTGCATGCTTTACACCTCAAACAGGGAAAAGTGCCTTTTGTCTGTGAAATATTTCTTTGTAATGGTAGCCTCAAATTACAAAGCAAGTCTTTCAGGTCATTTGACTTCTTAAAGCCAAACCTTGGTTTGCAGACTACAATCTCTGCTGTCTTGAAATCTACACAGTTAATAGCTACCAGTTCTTGCTTATAATATTACACACTGGATTCACATCATTAGTAAATTTAGTCAAAAATCTCAAACCATGATGTGAAAAAGACCATCTCTTTTGCCCATTAGTTGCACATCTATGACATTCAGAATACTATGATTTGGCTGTGGTACATCTGTTATTCAGAACCTGATTATTAATACTATCTACCTGTCTCTTATTATAACCTCTGGCCAAAAATTGATCAGTAAGTGGTTCTATGTTCTTATCATAGTCATCATTTGCAGTATATTTTTCATATAGTTGGTTTGCTACTGTACTTCCTTCTGTCACTTATTGTGCTTTTGTGCTGGTTGAGGCAGACGTATAGCTAGGGTAGGGGGAGTGGTGGCTGCCCCAGTTGTAAGCTGTTAAGGACAAATCAGCAGATGCCAATTATGCAGCAGTACATTACCTTCCTTCAGAAATGAATGCCATTACTATATTTGTTTTTGGTCCTCAACTTCAGGAGGACCTTTTTGGTACAAAACTCTGAGCTGAGAGGGGAGAAAAATCCGGGAATTGTACAAGGTTGCTACAGTTCTAGGCTGAGGTATGCATTGTGGTTAGTAAAGTTATGATTGTGTGTTAGATTTGAATCATATTGTTCACAATGGTTCCTATTGATAATGTTTGGGGTGGTCCCTTAGAAAGGGAAAATTTGCCTTCATGTGAATTTGATACCGAGTTGCTGCAATGGAAGACTGACTGGATGCAGGAGAAACTCTTGACACTGACTGAACAAGTCCTCTAGGACCTAGACCTCAATTCAGAGTTCCTATCACATTATATGGATGTTTGATGATGCCTAAATGCCTCATTCTTGGGTGTATCCCCATAAGTGACTGCAGCACTTTGTTGGAACACATGTAGTGTCCCACCTGTTCATCCACCTCACATGCAGACCTGTCCTTAGCTAAATTCAGCACTATTAGTAATGAACCTCAGGTAAATCTTCACCGTTGAGTGGATAGAGGCTAACATGGAAGCAATGTTAGCAGCCATGGTCCACATGAGAATCATCATGGTGCTGCCCCATGCCTATACCATTCCCATGTACTGGTGAATTACCTCACATATACCTTGTAGCATTCTAACCATCTTAACCTGACTCTCATTGACAGTATAGTAGAAAAAAAGGAGACCAGCACCCGGAAGGCAGAAGCAAGGAAATTTATTGAAAACCAGACTGGTTTCAGCAAAATGCTTTCATCAGTGGTTAAGCAATAGTACCATGACAGATGCTGTTATTTATAATCAATCCAACAAAGCAGTCCTGACAGCACTTCCTGTAACAAAGGTTGTGAGAAAAAATAAAAAATAAAGAAATATATAAAAAAATCACATATCATGAGACTCAATTTCAACAAACTACATTATCAGGGGAGAACCTGGTCGGATGTTACCCTTGTGGTCACTGTTCTTTTTGCCAATATATTTTTAAGACCAAAACTTTCACTAGTAAAAATTTGGGACAACTGTATAATATCAATTGTTTTTCTAATTGTGGTACGGATTGGGTAATATATCTGGCCACATGCTCATGCCAAGCCTTCTATATAGGACAAACCTCCAGACAATTTAGAATCCGTATGTCCGAACATTTAGGGGACATCTGATCCACAAAACAGCCAAATTTTCCTTCACTGTTATTGACAAAATTTCAGGAAACAGATCTTTCAAAACTGGATGGCACAATTTACTAAACAATAAAGAAAAGAGATGGATTGTTAAACTAGGTGGTCTTTTTCCTCCAGGTCTAAATGACAAATTATAACATCTCTTCTCTGTTTTATGCACAATACACTCTTTATAATGTATATTCTGAATATGTTTGATTTTTAACATTTGATTAGTTGTTTTTTCAAAATTTCTTTATTTTTTTTATTTTTTCTCACAACCTTTGTTGCAGGAAGTGATGTCAGGACTGCTTTGTTGGATTGACTATAGATAACAGCATCTGTCATGGTACTATTGCTTAACCACTGATGAAAGCATTTTGCTGAACCCGGTCTGGTTTTCAATAAATTTCCTTGCTTCTGCTTTCCGGGTGCTGGTCTCCTTTTTTGTACTATATCATGTTTGTTTGGTCCGCGCATCAGCCATACTTGCTAGCCTGGACTTTCTGTCTCATTGACAGTAGCCTGTACCTAAACTATTTTACAGTACATCTAACTCTGTGTGGACAAGGCCCTGTGTGTTCCTGCAGCCAGTTGCAATTAATATCTTCACATAGAACAGCTGTGTGCAGGCTGCACAGTGAGTTATGTAACCCAGGCATTGCCATGTCTTCCTTCGAAGGTTCTCCCTGTCAACAAGAGAGAGATGTTAAGCTACAAGGTGATTTTTCCCCTTCTGGTAGTGGTGTTTCTATATGATGTAATCTATGTGAGTCAGCATCACTGATTATGGAGGTATTAACCTGTTTGTGCAGAGAGGCCCCTGCCAGTAAACTTTGCAATGATGTGCATATATCCTGAGGCTGTCTCATGACTATGAGAGTAATGATGTCATCAGCATCAGCCATTCTGCTATCAACATCAGTCTACAGTGGTGCACCACAGTATTTGAGTGTTTACATTGCTATGCCTGTAAACAAATAAGAATTTGATTAACACATCCTGTTTAAAATAAAATATCTTAAATTCTATTACAGTTTGGATTTAATGATGTCAATTCATACTGTGTGCTGCCTGTAAATGTAGTGCTACTGCAGATAATGACAAAGTACCTGATGAAGAAACATTTCAAACTGATATGCAGTCATTTCACTACATTAAGGTATGCATGCTCTGTGGTAACACTGACCTTCTCAACCACCTTTGCATAGACGCTGAAGGTGTATCAATTTCTTGTATCCATGTCACACCACCTTGAATTTGCCAAATGCTCTCATCTTCTGCATCATATTCATCCCCTCATATGAATAGCAGGTACTCCTCATCAGATGTTAAGCTTTGGACAGTGGAAGACCAACTGCCTGTGACACTGCATGCAATTTCATTCTGTCTTGTCTTGTTCCTGGTATGAGACACCATATCATTAGCTCTTTTTTGCAGTGTTTCTTGCCTTAACTTGCTCTGCCTGTCTTGGATTTCTTTTTCCAAAACTACATTTTCTGTATGCCTTAAGTATATCCATAATGATATGATTTTCCTCAGCAGTGAAGTTCTATCTTCTGTGAATTGCTCTGTGATGTAAGGATGCTACCTGTCTGAATTTTTTTCTGTATTGTCTGGTAATTGAGTGTTCCATCCTATTGTCTGGTTTTCATCTTTATAATCTGGTATCTTATGTTGTCAGGGCTGCTTGATCCTTGCTCACATCTAACTGGTGGCTGGATTGAAACAGTCAAGTAATCAATGTGACTGCTAATCCCACATGGTGGTCAATAAACAATTTGAGCAGGTATGCTGTCCCACCATCTTTGTGGCTTATGCAGTGACTGTAATTACCTTCTTGTTATATTTTGTGAGTGTTTTTTATTGTTTTTTTTTTTTTTTTTTTTTTGGCAGGAGGCAGGAAGTCGATTCAGTCATCGACTGAGTCTATGTCACTGTTAATTAATTCTGCCATTAGTGGTTGTGTCGTATTGTGTGTTGGCATTACCTAAAATCTTGAAGAACTGAACTGCTTGAATTTTGAACTAAAAGATGATTGGTTAATGTGCACTGCAAATAAATTAGAAGTAAGCTGTAGTTGTAGCAGCTGGCATACTTGTAGAGCTGCATGAACAAATGTCAGTCTCTTTTTCATGATATGATCAGTTAAATAGGAAATTGTTTCTGGCTATTGTTATATTTGTTCCTGACTGCTCATTTTATTTTATTGATACTGTTAACCTGGGGCACATCATAACCTCAAACACTACCACAGCATTTTAAGATTCGGCCTAGGCTGGGTATGCAGTCATTCATACATTGTGTATATAGTAAAGCATTAGCATTTTCTCTGCTGTGTGGACTTCAAATAACTTGAGTTCTTTCTTCTCGACTGAGTTAGCGGGGTAGTCATCAATTAGGCAGTCTGGCCAAGAAAGGGTAGGGGAGGGGTAAACACTTACAGATTTTTACTTTTTGTGTAGACCAGCTGCTAAAAATCTGGATTGCATTTTATTTGCTAGGTTAGTCATCTCTCAATCACAGTTCCATATTTCTTAACCTTAAGAATATTATACTCTAAAGTCAGCTATTATTGACTGACTATGAATCCTAATTATTTACCAGAAAACTGAAATACAATTAAGAATTATTCAACAAACTAGTCAGTCAATGACAATGCCAGACTTTAGAGTTTAATACTTCTTTGTTCATCAAGAAATGTTTGCATACTCCGGGGTTGTTCTAGGAAAAAAAATATACAAAATAATGTGTGCTTACTGGCTGGGCTGTGGAGGCTGCGTCTACCAGATAAAGGCAGAAGGCCAGAAGCAGGTTTGTTTAGGCAGAATGGTATTGCATCTGTCCAAAGCACAGACTGAGATTGGATACTGATAAGAAGAGCAGCAGCCATTTGGCAGGAACTGGCAGCAGCAGGGCAGGAAGCCAGATGGCAACACTGGAAGGCAGAAAAACTATATGTGTGTGTGTGTGTGTGTGTGTGTGTGTGTGTGTGTGTGTGTGTGTGTGTGTGTGGGTGTGTGTGTGTGTGTATGTGTGCACATATGTGCATGTGTGCGTGTGTGTGTGTGTGTGTGTGTGTGTGTGTGTGTGTGTGTGTGTGTGTGTGTGTGTGTGTACTGTCTACCTGATTCTACACTGCAGAACATCCCTGACTTAATCACTTCATATTCTCCTTTTGTTCCTCATAAAATATCATATTTTTGGTAACTAATGACAGTTATAGTCAGTCAATAATGTCAGACTTCAGATATTACTATTTCTTAATTGCTTAATTGCTCAAGAAAAAAATGTGTGCACTGTTATACTCAACTGTTCAAATTTTTGCAGAATGTCCAGATTTTTGCAGCATATCTTGTGTGTGTTACCTATAAATATCTATATATTCTTTAATGTTGATTCTGTGGAATAGTGATAATTGTGGGTGGAGTAAAATTTGCACTGAATTTATCAGCTAGGATCGGAGGTACTTACTTTGGACCAGAGAGGGTACTAATATTGTGGACTAGCTTTCAACATTGTTGGGTGTTAGTTCTTAACTTCCTAACATAACTAATGAAAGATTTGCAGTTATTTTGGTTTTAGTGGAGATTTTAAGTTTATATTCAGCTTTGAGCTTCCTAATGATTCTTTCCTTGTTTCCTAAATTGTAAGAAAGTCAAAAGAGACTTCTTACAAGAATAATATATTTTTTCTCGTTATATAGTTCATTTGCATGGATATTCCACCACAGTTTATTATCAAAATCACGAAAGGGTTATTTTTGTGTGTTCCAATTACCGACACATAATATTGGTAACTGTCATGCTGACTGTTCAAAATGTCAATTCGTTTGGAAGGCAAATATTGACATTCAGCTTATTCTGTGCCACTCAACATCCACAAAACAGCTCTTGACAAATTATATGTTTTGTTACTGTTTTGCAAGGGGGCAAGCCACCCTACACGCCCTGCAAATTGGATATTCTAACTCCACGATCACATTACAGTGAGGAAAAGGGTAATGTTCCTGATCCCCACTGTAGTGCGATCCACTTGTAAACAGTGACACTCAAAAATGTGGATGCAAGCTGCTTCTCAACATCCCCAAGACAACGTAATTTTAGTTTGGGATTTTCACTTTTTTGCACTTTTACCCTTGACCATCTGAATGACGGTAAGTTAACTTCCAGGCTTTTAATATTAAACCTTCCACCACAGGGGTTTATTTTAAATGCCTCATTATATTTGGCGCACATGAGGACTACCTAATCAGTACAACTATTTAAGTCGGAGTAGGAAGTCAGAGGCCTGGGCAGCAGCTTTAGCACTGGGATTCACAGGTACAGAATTACAGCAGAATTTATTTATGTCACCAAGTAAATAAAGAAGGGGTGCTTCAAGAGGTTCCTGTAGATTGCAACAGCCAGAAAATGCTTACATGCAAGTAAGAAGGTTTCTGAGTTTATTAAATGTACTATTATCCTGATTCGCTCCCATTGGGTTTTTCCATTCAGACACTAAAATGAAGTCTACATAATGGATTTAAAATCCTGAGAATGTTAGGGAGGTTTGGTAAAGTATTTTATCAATGCATTTGAGAAGTATCCAGTTACACTGATAGAATTCCTCAGCCAGTAATGGTAACGTTGTAACACCATATATTGAGAGGTAGCAGATACTATTCTATGTACCTCTACTATATCCAGTTTAATAGGAAATGTTGTGCCTTTAGATAGTTTCTGTGCTTCGTTACACATTTGCTGCTCCATTCAATAAATACATGTGGAATTCAAGATTTTTTTTTCCTGGGTGGGAGTGGCATGATAAATGAGATGTTCCCAACAGATAAGGTGTGGTTAAAAATACAGTGGACATGGCTTGCTTAACTAGTAATTGGGTTATGTTCAAGAACAGTGCTGAATTTATTAATATAAAAACTAGGCACAATTTAAAATATCTTCTTGAACATCCCATTATGCCACCTAGGACTGACAAGGGGGGGGGGGGTATGAAAAAGTGTGGAAGGTGTGGTTACTGCAATTACATTTTGCAGTATAGACACATTTCAGTTGGGGACCACACACAGCCATTAGTTATTTTTAGATGTAGGGAACTGTGGTAGCAATAGGCTGGTCTACATTGCTATTTGCCAAAATTGTAATTATTTTTACATTGGCAAAACTATTAGGAGTTTGTGTAAGCGTATATATGAACATTTGCATGCCATCAAAAATCAGGATGGTAACAACACATCTTTAAACACACCAGGTATTGCGGTCAATGTATAGTTACTTATTTGGTATACTAGAAAGAGTTAAGAAGGATGAAAGGGGAGTTTTTGGGAGAATAGAGCTGAAGAATGTGAGTTAAGGTGGCAGCTTAGGTTCAATGTCACTATGATGCCAGGTATTAATGATCACATCTTTATTGCCACAATTTTAAGGGGGAAAACAACTGTATTATATTTTTTTGTTACAATTGTTTTATTAGTTTTGAAAACGTGGTTCTTTTTTTACATACTTTTATATTTTTCTTGCTATGTTATAGAGGATTTACCTTAAAAAAACAAGTAACAGTTTTAACTGGAGTCACATGACTATTTTAAATTATTTAATGATGTCTGTAATATGTCGAAATGGTTCTGATGAAGTCCAATGTATTAGGACATAAATGTTTGACCATTTCTTGATGTTTATTGTTTATTTTTATTATTAAAGTTTTGTACCTTGGATTTTCTGCACTGCTTGTAGACTGCTTTGTTTGACTGCCACTGAGCCTTGCCTTATTTTGAGTAACACCACTATGTGGGCTTTTTATTTTTATCAGGAAATGGCACAATGGAAAGGTAGCAACCCTACTCTAATACTGTAACATGCTTACCCTAAAAATACTAATTTTTGATATTACAACAGTAATCCAGCCTTGAGTGAATTACAGCAGAATATTAAATCCTTTTAGCAGCGTTTAACAATATTGCAAACTGTTATGCACCAAAATTATTTGATCATTGCCATGGTGTTTAACTCATTCCCTTAAATGGATATCTGTTTGGTGTGCACTCAAACACTTAGTGGGTGTGGCCTAAAATGTTCATATCTCTAAGTGTTACTATAAAACTGTAAATGACAAGTTGTCCCGGTCCACTTCAATAACACACATCACACCAAATGTCATTTGATGACCTTTATTACATTTTCATAACATAGCGTTGATCACCAACTTTATTAATTACAGCTATTCATGATATAATTGATTCTAAATACAGCATAACATCATTGTAATGTTAATCAGGGCAGCATACCTACTCACCCTGCCCCAGTAAGCAGCGTCCATACCTCTACTCATTTACTTTATGTATGAAGCAGCATCCCATCTCACTTTATACACCATTCATTGTAATGTTAATCAGGGCAATGTACCTACTCACTCTGCCCAACAAGCAGGGTTCATACCTCTGCTCACTTACTTTACTTATGAAGCAGAGTCCCAACTCACTGCAAACATCATCCATTTAATTACCTTCCACCAAATAAGCACCATCCTTACCACAGCTTGCTTATCTATTCAGCAAGCTTCCTCCAACTACTCATTTCCTTTCCCCAGATCCTTGAAATGAACATCCAGACATCAGAGGAGGAACAGAAGAGGGCAAACCTATCCCTCTTCTCCACCAACCAGCCTGACCAGGCTGTTCCCCCTCCCTTCTATCCAAAATTGTTCAGTCTGCTTCCCATAAAGGGAAGGGTCAAGCCAAACATCATTTGGTGTACCCATCATCTGTAAAGCACCTTAGAATCCCGTCATAAATCCTTTTGCCATGCCATCACTGAAACACACCCTAATGAAACTAAATAAAGTAGGATTAATGTGACCCCGTTGTAACACTGGAACATCCACACCAAGAGAACACATACCCTTTTAGCCTGCTTCCTTCAAAGCTGAAATCATGGCTCAACCTGAATGTATTGCCAGCCAGTAACCACAACAAAACCACAACTATAACCCCTTGAACTCAAGATGGCACCCAATCAAACAACTAGTAGCAATTCTCACAACCAAGACCCTGTTAACCATAACATATCACCTTAGCCCACCCACTACCCAGTTCTATATGTGCAACAACTCCATTACTGGAGGGAACAGTCTAATTCCAACTTTAATGTCCTATCTTAGCTGACAGAAAACCAGCACCCCTTGACCTAGTTCCTGAAAACCCGCCTATGCTCAGCAACTCTACATACCCAGCCATAAACCCCCCCCAATTCACTCATTACCAAACCATTCCTAACCCCTTGTTTGGCCCTGGCCTCTCCCCTGGAGAGCTCTTTCCTTATATTACCTATAGCACTAGTAGGCTATTAAGACCTGTCCTACCACAGCCTTATCCTGCAACCAAGCTTCCTTTAAACCATCTAACTCCCCTGTAACAACACACCCAGTTTTAAAACTACCCCACCAACCGCCTACCTATCATGCTTCTTAAAACTGTACTCACAAAATTGACCCGAACACCAAGTGAAATGATCCTTGTGGTATTCTGTAAAACCTTAACCTGTTATGTAACATTAACACTAGCTACTCAAGGGACAAATTTGTCACCCCAAAGACACAACCCGTTAGGAACAAACTCCAGCATCCTATCAAACACCTCATTAGTCCGCCTCTAAATACGGTTCAACCACTGAATGAGTAAATACAACCACCCCAAGGTTCTTAAGAAAGCAAGGGGTGAACTCCACTGGCTTGCAAGAACAATAGGAGTTTAGCCTAATAGTCCTGCGATCCTATGAATGTCGTGACTACTCCTCCCGTGGGATCCCCACACTCCCCATAACCATCCACACCCATTAGCCCTTGCCCCCCCACCTACCTCTTCCTAACTTGCCCCCTATACCAATGCAATAATCAACTCCCACTAATTGAACACAGAGCTCTAATATGTCTTAATAAGGTGATTACTCAGACCCACCTTGAGCCCCCTTCAGGTGGCAAAACATCTGACATATCAAAAACATTACCTTTTAGATCCCCTTTCAAGCCACCGCATGATGCCTTCTGCCCTTCAGCAGTTTCAGTCAGTAACTGTTGATATCTTGAGCTCCCCATGTGTAGCATATTTGCTCGACACTGCTTCCATTATCTTCGAATTCACTGGGTATTGCCACCCTTGGTACTCGGCACACCACCACCTACAAAGAAAAGAACAAAATTAAACCCTCTAATAGTAATGAGAAAGCTCCACCTTATACCCACCTATTCCAAATTACAACCACAGCGTTCCAACACCCCATCTGCAAGAAAGAAAAAGACATATAAAACATCAGAAATACATAACACATTCCAAGACCTCTTCAAGGACAACTGTGCTTCACATGAATGGGGAGCCTGTTCCACAGATGGAGTAGTCTCTCTGGGATATATGCATATCCCTCCAGCAGGTCCTATTTATATCACAGGCAAGCTTTAAGTCTTTAAAATTGGTAATTCCGGTGCTGTTTGTTTTATGGATATGCAGGAGAACTATCACTAACCAATATAATATAGAACAAATGGCAGCTTTCCATGCTATCAAGGGGACCCACTACAATATCCCCCCCTCTGTCAAATGTAAGTATGACTTAGCGCTCCCTTCCTTCTTTTTTTTTTTTTTTATTTTAAACCTGCTTACCCTCCCCAGCTGAGGCTGTTAATATACCATACTAGGCCCTTAGGAGGTGTACCATGTTCTGTCTATTTGTTCCCTATTTGCTTGCAAGAAATGACGAAAACTCTTAACCCACATACTTCAACCTCTTAGCCCAGACAATACGGGCAATAAGTCAGCTCAATCACAGGTGTATTTAATCTTACTTACCTTAAATTAAAATGTGACATGTTTTGCAGTCTAACTATGAATGTTAGTACAGGGAACTACAGCAGAGCCACTTTTCTGCAATTAGCAAGAATAGCTTAATTCCCTTAGCAAATAGAGGTTTTTTTTTTTTAATATGGCATCTTTTGTTTGCTATTTCCTTTATAAATGATTATCCACTACATGTCTTGCAGCAATGTATCAAATCACATATAATTACATATACAGCTTTTTAAAGTGATGATAGATTTTAGCAGCCACCTATACAGTATGACAGATGGCAATAGTAACGGACAGAAAGTGTGCAAACATTTATTAAGTGGTACAAATCTTCATTACTGTTTGCCTGCTAATGGATAAATGCAGGTGATTTCTCGCATATAAATGAAGACTTTGCTTTTCATACAAAACTGAAAATAATTTGAAAGCTCCATCTAAGCAAACATTCTGTAAAGCATTTACCCTTTTTAGGTGGAGTAGCCAACATAAAATAAAATACATATTCCCATATCTCAAATGAAATTCTGTCTTTGTCTCACTGTAACTATCATTTGTTTGTTACCGAAAATATAAGAAACTAACACTTATTTCCATGCTATTTACTCACATTTCACTTTTATCTTCTTTAATTAAGCGTTAATCTATTCCCCTGAATGAAAAGCAGTTATAGCTTACAAATGTTTGCAAAGGGAGAGGGTTTCCACCAGTCTAATTAAATGAATTACCCTGAACCATGTGCCTGCCCGATTCCCACCGTCCCTTGAAAGAACATGGCTGTTGGAATTATTTAGTAGCAACCATTTCCTTCAATAACAAGTATACAGGGTGGGAGTTTTACTCCTAATGTACCACACATCTTCATTCCCAGAGGAGACAGAAATACTACAACAATTATGTGGCAATCTATTATTTCCACCACAGGTTTCAGGAATGGGACATGAAACGGAAATCTCTCTTTAAAATTGCTGTCTGCCAAATTGTTGTGAACAATTTATTAAACGTATATGTATTAGAAATCATTGCACTGCTTTAAAAGGCCTGTTAATATCTATGCAAAACAGCAGCTCATCTGCGGTCAGCTTCCATGCATTGTCCTTACCGCTACCACCAGGTCCACCGCGCACGCTCTGAAAGCAACCATGCTTCTTTGCTGACAAAAACAAAGCACACAGCACATGCCCCAAACATAAAATACAGACCACAAACCAAATCTCCAGAATAAGCCCCACAAAGGTCAAGTCTGCCCATCTACATATTCGAATAGCCAACAGGCCAGACACATGGTCTAAACAGCAGAACAACTCTGGTTATATACATGATTACCAGTACAGATACCCAATCTATAACCCTATCAACAAAAAAGGAATGCAACTTTCCAAATAGCAGAACCCTACCTCAAATACCACAGTTGGAGGAATACACAGAACCCCCCAAACAATCTCATGTCCTTCAAGTCACACAGCATGCAACCCCTTCACAGTCCCAAAATCACACCTGTTCCACAGACTCCTGCAAATAGTTACACCGCATCAATCTTGATCTTCACATTCTGGTGAAACATTCACACTCCCAGCCTCAGCTCCCATAGAGTAAAATAAACTATGAAACAGCATCTTGACCTGTTCCCCTGTCCCAACAAAGAATCCTGGAAAACTGTAAGCCCGCAAAAGGGTTCGGCATGTTCCTAAAACTGAAGGGGAGGGAGGGGGAGGGGGAGGGAGAGGGATTTGCTCCATTACCAACTGCCACCACCACATTGATAGCCTATTCCCACCTCAACATTCTGAGTTCCACCTCTTGAAAACTCTCTATCCGTAAACCACAGTGAAATTTCTTGAAGCAACTGTGGTCCCCCTCAGCTGCCCCCGAACAGCCCGACATCACAACCAGTGACCCCCAACCAACTACCTTTATGCTACTACCTAAAAAAAAAAGTGCAAAAGAGGCTACTCGCATGGCGAGAAACGTCAAACTAAAGCAACTGTAGCTACAGGAGCTGTTCAACGGCTGATTCTTCTTTGGAAACAGCTCAGCGATTTAACTTTCCTGCACCCACCACCACCATAAGAAATAGCACTACCACACAAACATGTTCTTCATACCAGTAGCACTGAGTATCACAATGTGATCCTCTCCTACATTTGAAGCAAATGCCCACATTACTTTCTGCTTCTATTTCAGGGAAGATGTCAGTGTTCCTACCAAAGTTTAGACTAAACAGCAGACAAATGGCCACAAAGAACGGACCCAAATTATAGGGTAGCATGCAGGGGAAACCTGCACCATTTTCTAGTAAACCCAACAAATCTTCAGACGTAAAACCCATCAACACCAGCAGCCTCCCCGAAACCTCTGAACAAGTTTCCACAACCATTGAACCTGCAAACCACCGAACCACCCACCAATAATATACATAAAAGGTCACTCACCATGTCCCCACTTCCCCCAAGGCCTACATGAACTAAAATACACCCCGGTCGTCTAGGACGTGGAACCTGCCTTAGCAAGTTCACTCCAAAATGTGATTGCTTAATCCAACTACACTAGACTAAACCTCTTAAGCCCCTCCCCATCATTATCTCATTTCCTCCTCGCCATCCCTGCCTCCACTTAACCTTTTCACTTTCCCAACCCACTTAACTCCCCATAATATTAACCTAACCCCCTCCCCATGAAGATGTCCTGGGACAACTTAGTTTGTTTCCAAATGTCATATTTTCAGCTCAACGTAACCTTTATAGTGGTTGCATTTGTTCAATTCTAGGTCTTAAAATAGATTTTGTAAGCCACAGTTGTTGTTGTGTCTTTCGGCTTTTCCCGGTTAGGGGTCGCCACAGTGGAACTCTGGTCCGCTGATGATTGGCAGTAGATTTTTATGTGCCAAGTTGGCGGCCCTGATGCACAACCTTCAATGAAGGTACGCCCATTCACGCATGTCTCCACACAGACGATGCTCTAGCTGAGAATCAAATGGGCAACGTCTTACTGTGAGGCGACAACGCTACCGCAGCGCCACCACCGCAGTATATATTTTGTAAGCCACAGTAACCATAGTAAATATGAATTATCTAATGTTGCATAAGCAGCTTATGATATCTCAGTAACCTTTCAAGCAGCACACATACTGCCAGCAACATCTTCTTCATAGAGTTTTGAGCTTTCGTAATGAGGCTAAGGAGTTCTGTCTGTGCCACTTGACTATTGAGATATTTAGAGAAATTTGAAATGATTACAATGCAAATAAATAGTATACAAATAATATTCAATATCTTTTATCTACAATAGACAGAGGTCAAATATCACTACAGTTGTATTTATCATTGTGTAAGGTGTAAGATAAAATCTTCAAATGCCTCATATGTAGCTTATCTTTGGACTTATTAATGTAAATATGAACAAATAATATTTGATGCCTAGTGAATCAGGATGTTACTGATGTAATGCTTGGAGGTGTCACTCAGCTGTAATGAGTATTTTTTTTTTTAATTATTAATATTATTTTTGGCCTAGGAGAGGGAAAGTAAATACTGTAAGAATGCAGTGCAGGCTGTAATTTTGTGTAGGAGGGAAGATGGAAATTATCTATAGTACTTGATAACAGCTGGATCACTTCATAAAATTAAATAAATGTGTATGTAGCTTTGTCCTGAGCATTGCCTTTGCCAGGTACCAGAAGCTTTAATATATAAGTGGATTAATTTGTAAGTACAATATATGAAACAGTAACCTTTACCCAGTAATGTCACTGCACTTCATACATAAACTATTTCAACAGCAGTGGTACATTTTGCCAGTACTTTAAATTCCCAAAGATTTTTCAATAATCAGCAGTGTCATGAAACTACACCTATACTTATCTTAACTGGAGCTATTTTAAACTACTGGCTTCAGTTCTGGCTTTCAGCCAATCTTTCCAGAATCATGGTAACCAGCAGCATAAACTTAGAAAGGTTCATCCAGTTTTACTAAAATTAACATTTCTTATGCAAAACACAATTGTCAGCAAATGCCTCTATGGATCTCATTATTACCCTGTGCAAGTGTAGTAATCATTGTAGGTAACTTCATGTTACCATAAACGAGCAACAACAAGCTCAGGAAAGTGCACGTTTACTGCAAATGTATGAGCTTTGATGCCCAGATAAAGTATGAGAGCAATCTGCTAGTGGTCTGAACTGCTGAGGGTGTGTTTCACACCCTAGATGATTCACTTTCATACCTCATCCACCATTCCTTTTTGAACCCTGCTAAGAAAATGTACTTCTTTTTGAAGATTCCAGGGCAGTGTCCCAAGTTGGTGTCTGAAAGAAACAAAATTTACACTGTAGGACATAATGTGCCAGACTGAAAATTTTGTGAGGAGGCCACTTTAAAAAGATTGATGTATAGACTGACAATGAAAATAAATTGAGTAAACTGGCATCCCTGCATCATGGGAGAAATGCAGGCACAGGTGTGATGATGCAGGCACTGGTGTGATGATGCAGGCACTGGTGTGACGAACTGCAGTGACAAAACCCACATCAGTTTACCCAGTGAGTGGCAGAAGTTGAGGAGAGAAAGCCAGAGTTCTTCATTACAGACAATAATGTCATTATTAATGGAATATTAATATGTATGAAAATATCCAAGGTGTAGGTGGGCACTGTGTGTCATGAGAAACTTTACTTTGCTTTCTGCAAATTTATGCAACAGTCATTTATTGTGTAAGTCTTGTAAGTGACTGCAATATAATGTATAGAATATTTATCTTTGTGGAATGTTGCCGTAGTTCCTTACTCTTCAAAATAATCAGACTTGACACCCCTTGCCTTCTCTTTTATGAAGTTTTTACTGTCACTCAAATCAATAACCTGAGAAACCACGTGAGAGTCAGTCCCACCCTACAAATCCCTTCTCCCAGACTACACTCTACTATCCATTGCTTATCTGTACTGGCCACAGAGCTATGACAGCCACTTCCTTCTAATTTCTCTGTTCACATGAACTCTTCCCTGTACAGGTCACAGTTCAAACAATACTTATTAAAAAGTTTGAATGCAACTATCCATCAAACTGACATGTCACCTAAAACAATTTCTCCAACTGCATAGTACCTTTACCTCCCATATGATCCGCCTGGTTACCTCACTCATCCTAAACTGATTCAGCTTGCCACACCATGACTGCTCTAACCCACTATGCATAATCTAGTCCCCCTCTTTCATCTTACTGGTGTCTGTTAGCTTTCCTGGCCTAGCAGTTAACTAACCTGACACCCAATGACTCCACCACTTCTACCCCTTTTACTTTTAACTTTCTCCTATTTTTATTACACTTATGTAACTGTACATATATTTGCTTTGTTATATCTTCTATGTTTATATTGTTTGTCAGATTTTCTGTGCTTACTTATAAATGTATACCATTGTTATTTGTATACTCTACTTTTTTTTTATATTATGAAACAAATTGGGCTGAGCCTGTACAAGTTTGTGCATTTCATAAAGTAAGCAGTTTGCAAGGTATATAACTCAGTTTAAATGTTTATAGATTAACAGAGGGTATTCCACTAATTCCAATGAAGTTTGCATTTATTAATAATGGGGAATTTCCTACCACTTCACAACTTCTGCTACTTTTACTAACAAGAACATTATGTACTTGGGGGGAGTGGGTACGCATTGGTCAAGAATATTGCTACTGTGGTAACATTGCAGTTTATCCATTTCAGCATGGACACATTCAGGTAGGCATGACTGGCTAAAATGAGTTGGCAGTATAGCCATTAAAATATAATTAACATATTAAAATCACTTGATTGCTTATTTATAATGCTAGCAATAATCTGTATTCCTATATTGTAAGAAATTGATTGCATATTGATAATGTTGCCCATTTATTTCAACCAGAGTCACACCTATCTCAATGTAGATTTATTGAAATGGACATGCTGCAACGTTACCACAGAAGCAACCTTCTTGACAAGTTATTTCAATAGTTAAATTATTTCAGTGGTTAACTTACTCATTCCCCCAATGCACATCATGCTTGTACTGGAATTTATTGCAGAAGTTGAAAAGAGCCTTTAAGCACTGTATTCAATCTGTAATGTGTGTATTGCTCTTTTTGTGGCTTTAAATAACATCACAGTCAGCATTATATCAATCACAACACTATGCCATGCAGAAGCTTTTGTACAAGGAAACGCTGAATGAAATAAAAGAAGTATACCTTAATGTTCTGCTTGAAGGTATATTACAGAGGTATATTAAGTGAAAACACCACGTGACTCACACTTCTCGCATAGATGGAAATGGTGAAAACAAAAAGCATTCACCAAAAGTCCATTTAATGCAGTTACTGTTATGCTTTTATTTCTCAGTATTGTCCTCTTATAATGAATGTATATGATGCTCAGTAAAATAACATAATCATACCATTCATTTTTTTTGCTGGTTGAATGCCAGTTAGAAGAAGCAGTCATATAACTGCCTGCATTGCTATGTTTGTACTTTTAATGACGTTACGGGGTTAACTCTCAAAAGTCTGTATGTGTGGGGGAGGCGACTTGATATGACATAGAATTCTTACTGCATTCATCAGTACACTGTTGGTTGTAGGTAAATACAGAAAAACATTCCTATATAATAGAGCAGCTGACAACACTGACTGTATATAGAAATGCAAGGATTTCTATTAACTCCACAGTCTCCATTTATTTTTATTTATTTATATATTTTTTGCAGCATGGGATGACATAGAAATTAACCTCTGCCTCTTTCATAGTTGTAGGTGAGGATGATCCCCAACCCTGTAAGTGGTGCTCACCCCCCAAAAATAAAATAATTCTGATAAAAATGTGTTTATATTAATAATAAAGTAGTATACAAAATATATTCATTAGGATTACACTGATGAGTAGTGCCACGAACAATGAAAATAATACACACTGCTGTAGTAAAATGATATTCTACTATGCTTATAATAACATGTTATGCATAATATTACATTAGGTCAGGATTTTTGGTATCATTGCATTATTTGTTAAAAATATGAGTGAGCAGACAGTTGATCTGCTGTGGTGACCCCTATCCGGGAAAAAGTCGAAAGAAGAAGTGCTACTATAAGAAAATTGCTTTGCATTTCATTACTTGTGACTGTTTTTTTTTTTTTCCTCCATTTTTTGCATCTTTCTGCAGATTCATCAGAGCCCATGTCATTTCAGTTGCAACCAACACTGTTTGATGGAGAGGTCACCACCCCCTGCTCATCATGGGCATAAATCACAGAGTGAAAGTGCTGGCCCCACTCTGCAGGCAGCCCACATAGGAACAGCCTGGAAATTGACCCTAAGTATCAGGACCTGGTAGAGGCCATAGTAGAAAGAGCTTTGGAAAGGCAGTACAATCCATACCACAGTCTGCTTCAGCAAGTGCAAGACTCACTTACCTTGTCAGCTGTGACAAGTGAGTCTCCACTCTTTGGATACTCTTGGCAGGGCTCCTTCTGAGACATTCCGGACCAGGATGAGAGTGGTGGCAGTTGCATGTCCCCTATTACCCAGCATATGTCTTTGCCTATCTTCTATTTATCTGTCTGCCTTGCATTTATGAACCCAGCCTACTGTGTATTTACCCAACCATCTGTCTTTCTGTCTTGTGTGTCTTAACCCTTTACTATCAATATACTTATCTCTTCCATTACCCTCATTCCTTGTCTTACTAGATTTTCAACTTCCCCATCTTCTTATATATATATATATATATATATATATATATATATATATATAGTTGGAAAAAGAGGTTTATCCCCACCAAAATGCCTGTCTTCTCCAGCACAACCATCTTATGTAAATGTACTGCGTTTCCTTTTCTGCTTTCTCCAATCTTCTCCCTTTCCATAGTTATAAATGTCAAAGCCTATTGTCCATAGAAGGACACCTTCAGAGTAGAATAGTGCTGGTGAAGCTGCTATGACCTTGAGTATGTGCAAGTTCTCACCAAAAAGTCTCCCAATATTCACACAACTGGTTGCTCAAATCTGATTTATGTAAATATACGAGATTTCTTAGGAATTTACAAACATAGGCAACACATGAACAAAAGGTACACATATTCTTGTGTAGCCTGCAGCTGATTTTACCCAGTGTAATTTCTGCACATTTTCTTTGGCCATTTCTTTGCATGCTTCAGAAATGTGAAAGGCAGTATCATGTGCTCACATTTACCATATTTGTATAAAGCTGATGTGGCACAGTGTGGCCATTCACCTTCCACATGTATGTCGTGGGACGTGGGACTATGAACACCACCTCTTGTCACTGAGCTGTGATTCATTTGGACTGAAGTCTGGTTAACTGGAAGTGAGATATATTTTATGGTGTCAGGTGTGATGCATCTTTCACATGGGCATGGACTGACCATTATGGCAGCATATTTCCTAAACCTAGAGATAGATCATTAAACATATATAAGACATTAAAAAGGCTTCCCTTCTGTGGCTGAAGGGTTTGAATTCATTATTACATTTATAACTAACCACAGATGCAATATCTATCAGTAGAGATATTTCTAGAAAAAGGGAAAGACACCTTCAAGAGGGTGCAAAATAGAAAATCTTATTATGATGCTATTACAGCACTTTAGCAAAGTTTTGGGAGGAACATTTGTCTCAGCTATCTTTCTAGAGCTTTCCAAGCTTTTGATATGGTTAATCATGATAAACTCTTCAACACTCTTTCAGAACTAAATCTCAGCTCTTCCACCATTTCTTGGTTAAGGGGTTGCTTAACAGTCAGGCAGCAAGCAGTCCAGATGGCAGTTAGAACTCTCTCTCTTCTACCAGTCTCAGTAGGAGTCCCAGAAGGGTCCATTCTTGTACCAGTGCTGTTTTCTATTTTCACCAATAACCTTTATACATCCACACTACAGGCCTCAGTCATCCAATATGTGGATGATTCCACACTAATCTGTGCTTCTTCCTCCCCCAAGTGCTACAACAACAAACACAATCCTCCTTTCTCGCTGTTGAAAGATGGCTTACTGACTCACAACTAATTCTAAAGCCTAACAAAACTATGCTTCTTATCTTTCCACTCGCACAGTATTCGACACATAATCTAAAATTTAACATCACCTCCAGTAACAATACAGTCATATCACCAGTCAGTCACTCCAAACTGCTGCTGTGTAGAAATTGACAGTAACATGAAATTTGACCTACATATATCCCTTACTATAAAGAAAGTACATAAAAAACTATATAGAAACAAACAGTTCCTAACAAATAGCACTAGAGCCACTATTGCATGTACCTATCATATCTCTACTCTTCTGTATGCCTCCCCAATTCTCACCAATCTAAGAAAGTCTAACTTATCCAAGTGGCAAGCTTGCTATAACAAAATTGTCAAGTTTGTAACCAATACTCCATTCAGAACGCACCACTGCATTTTTCTCAAACAGGTTAACTGGCTAGAACTTCCCCAACGCATTCCTTATAATCAACTTATACTAGCCTACACACTGATTTACTATCCTAAAAAATAACAGCCCCACAAAATATATGACACCCAAGCACCAAGACAAGCATCCTGCGATCTAATCAAAAACTTCTACTAGAATTGATTAAAGCCAATAATTCCGCAGGAACATCCCTCTATAGCAACATTATTGCTAAACAATTGAACAGGCTTTCCCCCCAACATGTCAGTCACTCCAGTGCCTCCTTGAAAGCAGCTGTAAAATCAGACTTACTGAACTCATGACTGTGTGACAGCCCTGGGTAGTATTTCACACACCCTACTGTTGTATCTAACTCCTTTTTTCCTAGCACATTTCCCATCCCAAATAACTAATTCTGCTCCTTGCACACGTCCTACCCCAACTAACTAACTCTTGTCCTTCTCTTACCTCCTATAACCTCTCATTCCACCTTTATTTATGATAGTTTTGCTTAAATCCTTATCTTACAATCTTGTTTTTATATTCTGCACAGGCATACCTAAATACGTAATTTGTGACAACAATGAATATACATAAATAATAAATTCACGTTAAGTGTTATTATGTTTGTGAGACATATGTTCTATCATGTGTATACTAAAGTGTTATTGTTTTATGTATACCAAATTGTCTTACGTATGCCAAATTGTCAATTTGTAACTGAATAATGTTCTATGTGGAGCTTTTCTTTCCTGGCCTCTGCTGAAAAAGGACCTGTGTCCAGTCAGATTTTTCCTGTAAACAAATGTAAATTAATTAATTAAATAAATAAATTATACTTCCCTTAAATGGTTTTGTTTCCAACAAATAAACTTTGAAAAACTTGTAAAGAAGCATGAGCCCATGGTGGAAAATGGCACAAAACATTTTATTTGATATTATAAACATTTTATTTGATATTGTTACACACAGCTTCTTTTGCAATCTGTACAACTTTTACTAAAAATATAAATCTTGTGTGGAGTCTGCATGTCCTCCCTGCGGTCAAGTGGCGTTTGAAAGACATGCGTGAATGGGTGTGCCTTCATTGAAGGTTGGGTGTCGAGCTGGCACCCCGGCACCGTAAAATTCTACTGCCAATCATTAGTGGACCGAAGTTCCGCTGTGGCAAACCCTAACTGGGAAAAAGCCTAAAGAAGAAGAACAACATCATTTACTTGATACTGAGTGGACTGCAATGAGTATCTGAGAGTTTAACATAGCAGGCTAATGCTGTAACTCATCTTGAGTTGTGCCCCCTAGTCAAAGGTTTGGTTCCCTACATTTGTACTTGCAGACTTTAAGCAAGTCCTTTAACTAGAGAGACAATATGTTGGTCAGCCTTGAAAAAAAACTGTTGTACCTAGAGGGCTTGCCCAGTTAACATGTAAATAAAACAGAAAAAAATACTGACTCAGGAACTTGAGGGTCTCAAAACTATAACTGGTTTAGGAGGCAATGCTTTTTTGTCCTACAGCACCGGTGTGACTGTGAAAGGTGGAAACTATGATGCTATCAAATCTTCCATTTCTCAAGACAAGAAACTATCCCAGAAGTTTTTCCACATAAAGTTCATGGTCTTTCATTTCCATCCTGGTGATGCTTTCTGGGAAATGTTTACTAACATCCAGGCTTTGTATAAAAAGTGTGTAAAACCACAACTGAGGACTGCAGATTAGGTTATGGAATTAATTACCATGGAACATTTCACACATATGTTTTGCATCATTTTTTAGTTTAAGTGAGGGAGTACAATTCTCCTACTGTGGAAAAAAATACTAAAAGCAGTCACTCTCTCTCTCTCTCTCTCTCTCTCTATTTTTCAGACATGACAGGTGACTTTTGACCTCAAACCCATGTCAGGTGTGAATGAGGATATTAGAGTACAACAGAAACAGTTCTATTCAGCACTGGCATTGTTATTAAAATATACTTGACAAAGTTTCATTTGCATTTATAGACATTTTGTATTGCCCACTTCCAGCAACATCCTTTTATTTGCACTGTGTCATTGCATGATGCAGTCCCATATTCAGTCAAAAAGACCACAGAGAAACTGAACTATATTGCCTAATATTGGTGCGAGATTAGTCTTTTATTAAGCATGTTTTACCCCACAGGTCCAAGGTGAAAATTTGCTATCACTCATTTTGCCATCCAGGTTGGTTCCAAAGATTATTGGGGAACTACTATGCATGATATGCAAGGTAGTTTAATCCAGAAAAAGGTGGTGCATGATGCTGTGTGCCTGTTGCATCAGCTGCCATTGCTAATGTAGTGGTTTACGTTTATATCTCTAAAAAAGATGTTTGTTTTACTACTAGTTTTATTCAGGAGAAGGATTTCAAAATGTGAGCGGGGCAGATAACAGCAAAGAAAGGATTAGAAAAGATCACCCCTAAAGGTTCAACACAGGGTTTGTTTACAATTATTAGACGGATGTCACTTTAACAACTATTACAAGTCAAAACTGCGGTGGTGGTGCTGCGGAAGCGTTGTCGCCTCACAGTAAGACTTGTCCTGTTCGATTCTCAGCTAGAGCATCTTCTGTGTGGAGACATGCATGAATGGGCGTACCTTCGTTGAGGGTTGTGCATCAGAGCCGGCAACTCAGTACATAAAAATCTACTGCCAATCATTACCAGATCGGAGTTCTGCTGTGGCGACCCCTAACCGGGAAAAGCCGAAAGACACAAGTCAAGCAATAAAAAATGTACAAACTGTGCACAAAATAGATAAAAATAAAAATTACTAGAATCATATCATAATCAATTTTCAAAATATAAATCTGTTAGTAAAAATGCATGAGAAGGACATTCATAATAAGCACTGTTGTCAATAAAATGTTTATATTTTTTTCTTGTCATTGGTTCAATTTTCCAAAAGGAGATAAGTGTTATCAAGAGTATATCTGACTGTTGGGGTTAGTCTGTACAAGTCACAATCAGAAGTGTAAAATTAGTTCAGATAAAAATCTCACAATGAGAGCAGTTAATATAATACAAAATCAAAATGTCTGTCAGCTGGGCATATTGTGTAGTTAAAGAGTTTTGAGATTCTGCCCTTTACTGGAGGCATGTCAGTAACTATTTAACACATGTTGCATTCTGCAGTGTTATGCTACTTCTGCTGGCCTTGGTCTTAATCAGTACTCTGCAGGGATCAGACTGGTACAGACAGTGAAATGTTATTTTTTTTCTTCAGTCTACAAAGGCATCTATCAGGAGATGAGTCACATAATACAGTATTCATTCACTTTTGTGATGCAATTCTCAACTGCTCAGCAAAAGAAATTAAGCACTGTTACTAGGATATATCAAATTAAGGCAGTGCAATAAATATTTTGACACATTTAACAATATCCATAGATTAGTATGGCCTAACAAATAAGTGACTGGGATGCAGTTACTTGATAAGGTACTTTTTCTTGTCTTGCATAGATTTCAAACTATTTGTCTAAACACTATAATAGTATTTGCATTGCAGTTTGTTTAAGGCTTTCTTCTGAAATATGCTGCACACTGTGTATTACCACACTTGGCTCCTCAACACTGCTTCAAGCAGAACCATAATGCTGCCCAACTATATAAACAGGATACAGCATTTTCAGTGCTGGAAAGGTCAGTGTATGGCCATGCTATGAAAGCATATTGAAAACCTGATGGATAAATCCACTTTAGAGCTTTTCTGCACAGGCAATCAATTAGATTTTCCTTTTGCTACAAATCTATATGTATAGCTACAGTTTTAACTGCCAAACTATTGATCTTAAAGTTATCTGGTACAAGCACCCCAACTCCAACAGATTAAGAGTCGATTCCTAAGCTAAAGAAACTCTATGACACCTCATTCTATATCTGTACCAGACAGATTATGTGATCAGAGCTTTATACATAACTAAGGAGAGGGTAATGCACCTAATAATCCATTCATCATCTGTATAACCACAGTGCTCCTTATAAGAGTATATTGAACAACATTAATTAGGCCATCTTTTCAGAAAAGAATGCTGCTATTTCTTACTTCTTACTTCTGCTGTGGCTTTTTTTTTTTTGAAGATAAAGGCTACTGGTGGAAACAATCTCATACATTACTTCTAATCTAGTTGTAAGTAGAACCAAAAAGGAAAAAATAACCCATTGCGTATAACAAATATTAGGTACTTCCCTCAGCAACCTGGCTTGAAAACCCCAAAGTACTCTAATCGCCATTGTGTATTTCTGGGCAGTCTTTATTTTCTACCATTTATGAGCATGTTTTGTACAAGCGGTGAATGTAATTTTTTGGTCTGCACATGCCATGCTGTCATAATGATCATAGGCACAATGTACACATATGTTTAATATAACTCAATACCACCTACAAAGTACTATTTCAGTTCTTCTACACTTTCACAGCATAATAATTGTAGTAAAAGTATGACCACTCTATCAAATTTCAAGACAGAAGAAACAGTTGTGCAGTATGGAGTTTTATTTCTTTCTAATTCCATAATTTAGGTCATTAAGATTAACCACAATGATTCCCAAAGACTCTTCGCAAGATCTGGCAAAGCAACAGTGCTATCACAACAGAGTTTTTTAATCTACTTTTATTTGTATTTAATTTTGATTTTAGTTGGATAAGATTCCATAAATTTCTAATGAATCCTGAAACGCAGATAACGTTTCACCATGAATGACTCAGTAATCTGCAAGACACAATTACCTTGTTATTTAGGTCCTTCCTGACCCAGTGATGGCATTTTCTAGAAGATCTTGCAACTAAAGTTTTTTTTTTCCTGACAGTCTCTGAATGGACTTATATAAAGACCACATTGAACTCTTATGCTGAAAATGGTGTGAATAAATATGGAACAAAATTCATATGTATCATCATGCCTACTTGGATATTTTGTTTGCTCACATATGAATGGTTCTCCATTTTTGAATGCACGTCTTTTTCACATCTGATATGAATTATCAATTATTCATGCAGAGACCTTTTGGATTCCAAATGGACTTTTGAATATCATACCTCTGAAGACCTTGATGAAAATCTTATTTATGCAAGTATATCTTCATTCTGAATGACATAAAAGTGACACCCTCTGATACTATAATAGATAAAATACACATCAAATGAAGTCTCATCTGCAATATACATTCTGTTAGGATGAAATATAATAGCCTTCTGGTAATGGGGTACTACATATTATTGGCTGCTTAAAAATCTTTTTGAATTAGACAGTGAGTGCCAAGAGACATGATTTGTACCTGCCACTGAATTAATGTAAACACAATTAAGTCACCAAACGTCATGGGATAAAGAACTATGTTAGAAATATGGTACAGTAATGGTGTGAAATTTAACGTCTGATTTTTTAACATAACATATTTTATAGCCTGCCTCTTATTAAAACATATTAAAATGACAATAAAATAGTGACACACATGCACACACACACACACACACACACACACACACACACACACACACACACACACACACACACACACACACACACACACACACACAATCTGAAGAAGTAATAGTTCAATGTACTACAAATATGTAAAGTGCCTCTAGATGATAAAACTTTAAACACCTTTTTTTTTTAAACAGAAAAAGAAGGGGACCCTGCCCATCTGCCTGTGGGACCAGGTATGTGGTAGGCATAACTGGGCTGACTTAGCGATATCCAAGGGTGCATGCAAAGTATGCAGCAGAACAGTATTACACTGCAATAATGCAAACATAACATCTCAGCAGTGACCATTACGTCTATTATATAGTACCTCCAACATAATATGGAAATGTGTACATCTAATTAGACTTGACAAATAATTTATACTAATGAAAGACAAAATGAGAAATCCTTAAAAAGTTGCATTGTTGGCTGGGTTACAAAACAATTTAGGCTCAGGGCATGGTGCTGTCACAAGCTTTGATCTGCCATTGTTAACATTGTTTGGGATTCTTGACTGAAGAGCTGGCAGATGCTACTTTGGAAAGGCAACATGTTTGTGTGTCGACTACAGGCTGATTAGCATCAGACGTAAGGGCAGTGGGGCGTCAGACCATGTTGAAAAAAGCAAACCATCACTCTGGGCTGCAGTACGGTGACAGCATAGCTAAGATGAGTCCCACCCACTCCCTGTTCTGTAAATGCAAAATGCAGTGGGATATTTTATGCAGTTCTTTACCACTAATAATGTCTTTGCCTCTCAATATATACTCAGTTATGAGTTTCCCATTCATACTCTCTGATATTTGTAGGTGTGCATGATTGCAATTACAGCTAGCACTAGTCATGTCTGCAGACATGATCTGCTGAGGTCTCCTTGTCATGTGATCATTTAATGCAGAAATTGTGTGAGTGAAATGTGATCGATCAGTGTTAAATATTTATGTGACTTGATGAGATAAGTAATACATTTATGACAATTGTATGTAGACATATGTTTTGTCATTTTAGTGGACATGTTTCACAGGCCTAATGGGTTGTTTCCATTCTTATCAAAGTGAGAACCTTTGTCTATTGAATGTTAATGTACATTACTAATAGTGCCTCATAGCTCCTTGTTGTCAAGGTCAGTATTTATGAACTTCCAATCAGAGCTTTGCATTAACTGGCACTGTGACTACATAATACAATTTACTTGCAAAATATGCACTGGAATGGTATTACACTGCAGTCATGCAAACGTAACTTCTGAGCAGTGACCATTATTTGTACAGTGCTGACATAGTTGCAGTACTATGGGGGTTCTAAACACACTAAATGGACTTCCTGCAAGAGATAGGCTTTTCTTTCTGATTCTTTTTTACTGGTAGAATCAGCGGACTGTGTTGATTAGGTCAGCTGCTTTTTCTTATCACTGCAGCATTGCCTCCCAGTCGTAATCTATTAAAATCTAGGCCCACATCTTACAGTACATAGGAAAAGGGAGTGGGTGGCAAACCACATTTAAACAACTTGTTTTATCTCATTACAATAATTTAACCTGCCACAAACATCTCCTTAAGAAAAACAGTTTTCATATAGTAGAGATTGGGACGGTGTAGGGGCTTAACTGATTTGAAAGAAGGAACTACATAAATGAAAATATAAAATATCTCCTCCATGATGGCATAGTTAAACAACTGGAGATGCTATATGTAAGCAGAATCACTTGGAACAATCCTGGAACTAGACCTGCAGATGGTTTTGCCAGTGGGCATCTCATGCTTGAGTGGCCATCTAAACCCTGTCAGCATCAGCAGAAAAAAGCTGTAAGTATTTCTTGCACGGGCTCAAAAAGGACAAAGAATGGATGCATACCTCTCAACTGTCTAGATGTTTCCAAAATGTCCAGATTTTTGCCTCAAAATGTTGGTCTGTTCCTCCTAAAATGTGTGGCCTTCTGCCAAATCAATGGGATGATCTGAGGAATGAAATCACTAAATAATAACATACATTTGAGTTTCAGACTTCATATCCTTTAGAAAATGCATTTTAAATTAAACTCTGTTATTCTAGCTACTTTTTAAGTTTATTGGATCAATATGTAAAAGCTGTCCCTATTTTTCAGCCTTTGTTCCCCATTATGTCAGACTTTGTCCAGATTTCTTGGGCTAAGAGGTATGGATGGATGCTGTGTAATAGCAGACAAGTGGCAAGTTAGTGATGGATGGTATAAAGCATAATAGTCTCTGTCAATAAAAAAAAAAAAACAGTTTCTGGGATATGGAATATCATCTCGCTACTGAAGAAGCAGCAGAAACTTGTTTGGAAAACTAAAAGCACCAACAGGATTTATTTGTTCTTTCCACTATGTACAACATTGAGTTTGGAACTGGACATCTCACTCTGGAGCATTCTATGCATTATTGTCTCTGAGACTGATTCTGAGATACTCACAAGAATCCAACAGAGTGCAGTATGGTTAGAGTCTATGCTAACAGATAAATGTGTCACCTTAATTTGAGTTGCCCATAGAAAAAGAAGCGCGTGTGTGTGTGTGTGTGTGTGTGTGTGTGATTGTGTGTGTGTGCGCATGTGCACTTTGAATATTTGAGATAGTGGTAAAGAGCTGTGAAAAGAAAGGTAGCCACTGCTTGTTACACCAGTGACTTTAAGACCCTGTGGCAGATACCAATGCTGAAAAAAAAATATTAAGGTAAAGACAGCTGCATTCTATTCAGTGCTAATAAGGGTGTCTCCAGACTGAACTGAAAAATGCTTACAAGATAGGAATGCAGAAGATGAGACACTCATCAAAGATGAGGCTTGGGTGATAGAAAGTGACTTTCAAATTTCTTTAAACAAGATCTGCAAAGTGTCCAGTGGTTCTGGAAGGGTACACAAGACATTGCACATTCTATTCTCTTCAAGGGATGAGGAGGAATGCTGAACACAAACTGGAGCACTGTCTATATGTAGAAAAGCACTTTAAAGAACTAAATCTGCAAACCATGCAGTCTTCTCTGGTGGCTTTGCCAAAATAATGCTGATCAGACTCCATCTCTTTCTGTAAATAAAGTCACTGTACTGATTAAGGGCTTCTGCAGTGACAATGCTGCAGGAATGGGGAAGATCCATCCTAAATGCTAAAGACGTTGGACATGTTTAACTTGCCTTTGAAATATTCATTGGAATATTAGGATAGTAAACTTGGATTGACAAACATGGTTAATAGTTCCAGTTTTAAAAAAGGAACAGGAAGGTGTGTTACAGGTGTAACAAACATGAGTGTCCTCCCCCCACCTGGGATTCACTGCATAAAGCAATTTCTACCTTCTCCACTGAAGCTGGCTATCTTAACTAAGTAAAACCTCTGGGAAGCAAGAACCTGACTCCCTCCAGCTTTTCAACTGTAATAGTTTGCACGGGTTTCTTAGCTGAGTGACACCCACCCCACCTGGGATTCACTGCATAAAGCAATTTCTATCTTCTCCACTGAAGCTGGCTATCTTAACTAAGCAAAGCCTTTGGGAAGCAAGAACCTGACTCCCTCCAGCTTTTCAATTGTAATAGGTGAACTACAATTTAGCTTTTGTAAACTGTTGAGGCTTAATGGTGTATGCCCAACAACAGTGAAGGGATCTAGCCAATTGCCACTAGACTGGGCTATACTACTTTGAATCAGCCTTACACTCACACAGTGTTCCAGTCCCAAGCATTTACTTTTTAATTTGGTAAAGTACTTTTGCTCCCTCCTTATTGACTACATTTGCTAGTTTACCCCTAGGATCCAATTAAAATTAGCCTGAAAATTGATGTAAAATTAAAAAAGAATAAAAGAAATTAAAGTACAGCCAACAACACTGCTTACATACAATCATACAAACCAAACCAAAAGCCCAAGGTAACTCTCAGAGTCAGTGTTGGTCCCGCTCCGCTCACCCTCTCTGCACTCAGCTCGCTCCGCTCCTCTACCTGCCCCCAAACTACACCCACCCCCACTAGTGCTAAATTTAAAACAGAAGTTGCCACTCCCTTGCCACTCCCCTCCTGCTAAGTACCAATCAGCACCTCACACATCATTGAGCAACCCTGCCCCCTTAACCCATTTCCTTCTCTCTCATTCTTCCACACCCTGTTAGCACAGTCAGCCATCAAATTTGGCCCGCCCCCTATCAAAATGCAAACAAGCAAAAAAACACTAATTACCCAAATGCCTATACTGTTTCTATTTTACCATCTCACTGCCTATGAACAAATACTTGACCATGGTATTCACTACCCAAATGGTCAAACAGACACCCACGACTTCACACATAACACCAAACACTTTACCTTCCCCAGCACACCGAATATACCACCCTCTATAAAATACCACCCCTGTACAGCCACAAAACATAATCCTAAAGACAAAGACTATATAAAGCTTATAAACAAACTCCTAAAGCTCAGAATATCCTGTCACTATAACCTTATAACACATGGAGACATTCATCCCAACCCTGGCCTACCCACACCCAATAACCTCCACTCCCCTACCACAACCCCCACAGTCAAGCTACCCATGAATACTCCCATTAGTTCCCTCCTAGCATTTCACCTAAATATTAGAAGTATTAACAATAAGAATCCCAACCTAAACTGCCTGCTAGCAACCCACTCTCCAAACATTATGTGTCTTACAGAAACCTGGCTAAAACCCAGTACTACTGACAATGAGATACTACCTCCAGGATACAATATTCACCGGTTAGACCATGCTACAAGGAAAGGAGGTGGGATAGCTGTCCTTTACAAAAAGATTCTAACCGTTAATAGAGACACCATTCAACCTCCCCAATTCAATAACGCGGAACTCCTCATAACCAAGCTACAGATTAACCAAAACAAACACTTGAACATCGTCTGTGCATACATTCCATGAGGCAACAACCTAAATACCCTAGAAGATCTATTTTACTGGTTATCCACTACCTATCTCCAAGAAACCATAGTTCTTGGTGATTTTAACACCAACCTGCACCCCTGCTCCTCCGACCCCCCCCCTCACTCATATAAACGTATCTGGGTTTAAACAGACCATAACCTCCCCCACTAGGATAAACAAACCAACCAACAAGAAAAGTATCCTAGACTGGATCCTAGTTAATAACCAACCCCAACTGTACACAGCTGGTACTCTCTCTGATTACCTCAGTGACCATTGTCTAACCTATATCATAAAACATAAGGCAGGAAACCCTCACCAGCCCAAATATAAAACATTTAGAAGCAGGAAAAACATTGATGCTGCTATATTCCAAAATGAATTAAAAGCAGTTGACTGGTCAAAACTAAAAATCTAACATTAGAGGAGGCCATAGACCACTTTAACACTAAATTCCTAAGTATCCTTGATTCCCATGCTCCAGCACGTACAATAAAAAATAATCAAATACAGCACCATGGCTCACAAAAGATACCAAAGCTAAAATCAAAACTAGAAACAGAGCCTGGGCCAGCTGGAGAACAAACAAAGCCCCACTTGACCATCTAAAATATCGTCAACTCAGGAATGATACAAAAAAATCTATTTTACTGGATAAAAAAAGCTTTTACCAAAATCTCCTACAAAATGCCACAACAACCCTCAAAAGTTCTGGGCAGGCTTAAATCAACTACTTTGTCCAGGTCACTCCACAACCCCAACCCCGGCTAACTACACCCATGGATCCCCAGAGACCATAGCTAGCGCCTTTAATAATTTTTTCGCTGAAACAATCCAATCCCTAGCAAATCAACTAATCCCCTCTAACTTAAACCACATGCCTAATTTACCTAATAATCACCCGGAATTTAGCTACCAACCAATATCTACTAGTTTTATCAAAACACTTCTAAAAGAACTAAAACCTACCACCCTTGCTGCTGACCTCCTCACTGCAGAGTACCTACAAATAGCTGCAGATGCCATTGCATATCCCATATCTATCCTCATCAACAGAACCTTATCCGAAAATGATATCCCCTCCCTCTGGAAAATATCTCACGTCATCCCACTCCATAAAGGTGGTAGCTCTTCAGACATATACAACTATAGGCCCATTGCCATTCTTTCCCCACTAGCCAAAATAATGGAGAAATATGCACACATGCAACTAATGCAATACCTTTCACAGAATAACTTACTATCTGACTACCAGTATAGCTTCAGGCCATACCACAGCACCACCTCAGCCCTCCTTTCCTTTACTACTGCGATAAGCCAAAACAGGAATGACAACAGGCTAACCTCTGCCCTCTTTCTTGACCTATCAAAAGCATTTGACATGGTCAACCATGAACTTCTCATTCTTTCACTAAAATCTATTTCCTTCAACAAGCCTGCTATCCAGTGGTTCCAGTCCTACCTGACTGGTAGACAGCAGGCAGTACTATGGCAGGGCAAACTCTCCAGCCAGTTACCTCTCACACTTGGTGTCCCTCAAGGGTCCATACTAGGTACACTACTCTTCTCTATTTTTATCAACAACCTCCACACTGCTATCCCTAAAGCCACCTGCATTCAATACGCAGATGATTCCACTCTCATCTGCTCAGCCACCTCCCCATCCAACTTGCAAATCTTAACCCAAAATACATTTAACACTATCGAGAACTGGCTCACCAACCAACACCTACTTCTGAACCCCAATAAAACTAAACTTCTACTCTTCTCTCCCACTAGTAGATCCACCACACTTTCATTCTCTGTCACATCTAACAATGGTACCACTATTTCCCAAGATAATCACACCAAACTGCTAGAGGTAATCATAGACAATAATCTCAAATTTGACCTACAGGTCAACAAAACCATACACACCATCAATAAGAAGCTTGGATCACTGTATAGAAACAATACATTTTTAACCCCACTGGCTAGGACTGCAATCACCTAATCACACCTACTTTTTACTTTTTTATATGCCTCGCCTGTACTCTCAAACCTCAACAAATCCAAGCTGTCCCATAGCTACAATCATATTGCCAGATTCGCCACTGGCTCCACCTATAGAACCCACCACTGCTAGAACCTTAAACAACTAAAGTGGCTAGAACTGCCCAGCTTAATTCAATTCAATCAACTCTTAATAGCGCACAAAATTTTGTACCACCCTGAGGATACCCCCTCACTTAAAAATATTATTAAGCCATATAGCAACCTAAGATCCCTACGGTCAGCCGATAAACTACTGGTCCAAACCCATAAAGCTAATAACTCTGCTGGTGAATCCCTGTTTGCCAACTTCATTGGAAAAACCTGGAATTCATTGCCAAACTATATAACCCTACAATCCTCCAAAAGTTTCTTCAAAAAAAACCTCAAACAGTATCTCAAAGTGAATTGGCTATGCCCATATACCAACCCTGATTAAGTTGTAAATGAAAAGCATATTCTGCAATTATCATAACTTGTAACTACATCACCAAGCTCTGCTTCCAATCTGATGTCTCTTACTTTTAATTGTCTGTCCATGAGAATTGTGAGTCCATACTAGGGAACACTACTAACTCATTGTATATAATCACTTTGTTTTTATAATTGTTTGCTAACTTCTGTGTAATCTATGTAAGTTTGTCTATGTGGAGCTTTTCTCCCCGGGCCTCCGCTGAAAATGGACATGTATCCAGTCAGACTATCCCAGTAAACAAATGTAAAATAAATAAATAATAAACAAATAAAATACTTTTCAGTGTCTAGGAAAAGTCTATGGCACTGAGATGGAAAAGTGACTTTGGTCAATACTCAAGCCTTTGGTTCAGAATGATCAGTGCAGATTCTGCCCATGCAGCTGAACAGAAAACCAGCTTTTGGTTCTTGCACAGGTACTGGATGTGTTTTAGTTTGTCAGTGCTGCCTACATGAGTTTTGTAGGCCTGGATAATAAATGTGACTGTATGTCATATAATGTGTTATGGGAAGTACTATAAAGATCTGAGGTCCTGGGCAGTTACTGCATGTTATCTGGTCCATGGAATTCATGAGCAAAAATCATGTTGTCGTTTTTAGTGAAAGACATTCAAAGTGGCCATATGACTATGCTTTATCCCCTGCACCACCTTACTCGCGTGTGAACCCTAGCTCTACTGCTGCCCCTAACTGTAACCCAATACTAATTACTTTACCAAAAATCATTTTCCTAATAGTACCAATATACACATGGCTGTGAGTGAGTGTGTGCATACACACACACACACACACACACACACACACACACACACACAC
>NC_056738.1:243687259-243742259 GCF_019279795.1 Protopterus annectens
CGTTCATGTAATCAGAACCTCAAAATGTTGAAATTTGGAGTTCCAAAATGTTTTGGTCGGCCTTCCTGGTGAGTGTAGCATGTGACGTAAACACGCTACACTGTCAGGAATGGCTTTGTAAGAGGCTGCTTTATTTAATATACCAAATCCGAGATTGTTGTACATTGAGGAAAAGGCCCTTTCCCCAATGTACAGCGATCTCAGAGTTGGTATATTTAGTTAAGGGGGGTGTGGGGGGCAAAGCTCCCCACTTTGTTTTAAAAGTATGTGTGTTTGTGTAGGTGTTTGAGTGTTTGAGTGATGTGTGTGTGTGTAGGGATTTGTATTAATTGGTTGTATGCGTCTGTGTTTTATGTTTGGAGTGGGACAAACAAAATCTTTCGATTTTGTTTTTTTCACTGCTTTTTGGTTTTGATGACACGATCAAGTGATTAAAGTATGTCGATTTATGTTGTACTCGACATTTTGATCGCTCGTTCATGTAATATAGACCCAAAATTAGATATGTCCTTTCACATGACAATATGCAAAATATACAACAAGTTGTCAACACACACAACTCTCTTCTCACATAAGATAAGGTCAAGGCACATAAACCCACATATGTGGAGGTACTCACTAAGAGCATACCAAAAGAACAGAGACCTTCCAAGTGAAAACAACATACACATACTGGTACACAAACAGAATCCACCACTACACATAACAACACCCACATACCAGTGTCTCAACAATTAAGCCCCTAAGGCAAAACACCTTAAAACCTAATGTTCTGGACATAGGCGACTCAGTAGTGAGACATACAAATGTCCTCCTCACCATATTGAATGAGGATAATGAAAGAGGAGAATATCACGGTCAGCTGCCAGTCAATATCAGCTGTCTATCAGGTGACAAAATTTGTCAAATCATGCACACACGCAAGTCGCTCAGCAACAAGTACCGTTATGACTCTTGTCATAGAACATGTTGGTGTGAATGATTTGAGACATACCTCTCTGGACTCTTTGAAGAGAGACATGACTGAACTCTCAGATTATATATCTCAGGCAGGTATGTCCCTAGCCCTAGGCAGCATAATACCATCACTTAGGATGATGCCACAACACAGTCAAAAAATTATTGATTTCTATAATTGTCTTAGCTTCTGGTATAACTCCAGGAGGATCCAGTATCTGTCTGCCTGGGAAGACATGGTTGACAGTCTACACTGCTTTGCCAGAGATGGCCTTCACCTGTCTCCTCAAGGCTTTTGGATACTGGCAAAGATGCTTACCTCCCCCATAGTGCCTTTTTTTAGGCAATGTCTAAACAACAAACTTCAGACATAAAGAAATATACTAAAGACAAACTCAAGGTCATGCTGCTTAATGCTAGGAGCCTAAACAGTAAACTGCACTCCCAGGAAGCACTCTTTACATTGGAAGATGCTTATGTCTGTGCAGTCACTGAGACTTGGTTCAAGCCTGCTGATAGCACCCCAGCTGTACAAAGCTGCAATGCCTTTCACAAGTCCAGATCCCAAAATGAACATGAAAGAACCAGAGGTGGAGGTATATTCATCTCATTAGATCCAAATACACCTCAAGACTGGTAAAACAGTATGAATCTTTTGAGCTAATCTAGGTCCAGTATATATCCCTCCACATCATCACTAGCTTCAGGTTCCCTACCATGAACCAGGAGAAGCACACCCTGGACTTGCTAGAGTCACTCAGTATACAGCCAAACACCTTGGTCATGGGAGATTTCAACTAGCCTTCCATCATCTGGACAACTTATATGAGCACAAACACGATCACTATGAGATTCCTGGACTTTGTTAATTCAAATGCCCTGGAACAGCTGGTCTGCACCCCCACAAGGAGCTCAAATGTCCGGGACCTAGTGCTCATCAACACAGGGAGTCACTGCACTACCCCCTGTGTGTTGTCTTCCCTGGTAAGGTCAGACCATAAATCTGTCTCCTCTGAAGTAAAGATCGAACCTGACACCCCACAGGAGTAAAAGAACAGAAAAAGTTATCCAAAGCAAACTATTGCCTACTAAGTGATTATATAAAAATTTCAAAGCTTCTGCCAACATAGCCAACAATGACTCCTATGTAGAGGACTACAAAAATGCCCTAAATGGCCACTTAAACAAATGCATTGGCTCAGCTGTACCTGACATAAACAAAACCAGGTTTTCCTAAAAAAACAAGCCACCCTGGTGGACTGTAAGTATAAATAAGCTATATAACAAAATAAAGAAGCTGTTATGTAAGAACAGGAGGGAACTCAACAGAGGAATAATACCTTCCACAGCTTGACCAAGCAAATCAGATATCTTGCTAAGTCTTCTAAGGCTAGCTACAAGTCTAAATCAGCATCCCTAGCTAAAGACAATCATAAAGCATTCTTTAGCTATGTCTGAAACCTAAAAGGGAATGCTCAGCTGTGTGCCTAACTTATAATGGATGGTACCACTCACACTGAACCTGAGGAAATTAACAACCTGCTAGCCCACAGATTTGGCCATAACTTTACCCCCTTCTCCCTACCAGACATACCCCAAAGCATTCCTGACACCAGTTCTCTACTGAATATCTCCAAAGAACAGGTCATGCAAGCACTACCCAAGGCCACAAACATGGCATCTATGGGACCAGATAACATCCTAGGCTGCTTACTAAACAATCTAAAACAAGACCTAGCAGGACTACTAGGTACTCTGTTTAGCCATAGCCTGAAAACTGTCTTTGTTCCGGCAGAGGGGAGAACAGCAACAGTAATCCCTTTGCACAAAGGAGGCCACTGTCCCTGAGAACTATCGACCCATAAGTCTAACCAGCCTTATCTGCAAGGCAGTGGAAAGAATCATCATGGACCGTATCCACAAGGACATAGTCGACCTTCAAACCCTTGACCTGACCCAGTTTGGTTTCTTCAAGGGTAGATCTTGCTTAGTAAACCTAGTGGACTTCTTTGAGAAGGCCACAAAAGTCCTGGAGGAGGAAAAAACAGTACATTCCACCTATCTTGATTTAGCCAAGGCCTTTCACACAATTCCTCATTCAGGTATCATAGAGCAAATCTCCCAGCTGGGGATTAACCCATACATTACTAGGTGGGCAGCAAACTGGCTCACCGGCAGAACACACACCGTCAAAGATGGGAAGTCCAACTCCACCAGTAGACCAGTACCAGTAGGGTACCATAGTGATCTATGCTGGTCCCTCTACTGTTTGGAATCTATTTCTCTGAAGTCCAGGTGAAGGTAGATGACCTGTGGCTTACCATGTTTGCAGATGGCTGTAAACTGGGTGCAACCATAGAGTTCCCCCAACAATGTTGACATATTACACAAAGGGCTGACACAGACAAATGATTGGTGCCAAACTCACAGACTAAAACTTAATGCAAAAAAAAATGCTAATTATGATATAGATAGCACCCCTCTAAGCTCAAATGTTGTGTTGTGAGACTTGGGAACACAGGTTGATAGCAATCTAAACTTCGATCACCATGTGTCCGTAGTGGTAAAAAAAGCATTCTACATTGCCCATTTCATAAATAAGGGCATTGCATCCAGTACCAGGGACATTATAGCTCCACTGCACTTGACCCTTATCAGACCTGTAATTGAGTACAATGCTCCCTTTTGTACGTACCTCACCAGACACCTGCAGCAACTGGAGAGACCACAAAGGTTTCTAACGAAGAGAATCCAGGGCCTCCAAAACATGACATACATGGAAAGACTGAAACCCTTGCCATTGTACTCTGTATCATACAGACTGCTGAGAGGCGAACTGTGCCTGGCCTACAGAGCAATCTTGGACCCTGCCCTAATGGAAATGTTGCACATCTGCAAATCAAATGGGACAAGATTAACTCACTCCAGGGATCTCATCCTGGCCTGCGACATTAACAGAACATGTTGGAGAGACAGAGATATCTCCCAGTGATTGCTGATCCTCTGGAAAAAGCTGCCACTCCATGTGAGGCAGAGCTCCTCTATGGCCCTATTCAAGTGCAGCCTTGACAACTGGATGGTTGACCATAAATTCACCCCAGGGTGGCACCTATATAGCTCATAGACAGTGGCAGTCAGTGCTGATCACAGAATTGCTCTGCTAACAATGACCATCTAACTATGGTCAATAAAGGTACTTGGTTTATTACATGGCTAGGCTTGTAAAGGATCTAGCGCCTTTAGCCTAGTAATCTCCTATGAACCTATGAACCACTGCTCAGTTTAAGAGCTGTGATAAAAAGGCCTTGCTTCTGTGATTTTTTTTATTTTTGTGATTCAAAGACACATTAGCTGCAATGAGGACAAAAACTGATTATTAGCCAATTTGCATGCACCTGAATTAACAGTAAAAAACTCCAAATACAAATCCTCACTTTCTGTGATAGTTAACAGTGGCAGTGACCACGTCATGTTAGCACATGGTCCCACACACACACACACACACACACACACACACACACACACACACACACACACACACACACACACACAATGTCCCATACCTAATACCTGTCCCCGTGTTGTCAGAATGTCTCTGATGTCTCATTTTTCCCTGCCCTCATAACTCATGAATGATTTCAGTCAGTAATGACAGACATTAGAGTTTCAGACTTCAGCAAATGTAGGACAGTACAAAACATGTTAGTGTAGCAACTTTCAGAGCTTGTAGGAGGCACTTTTCTATCAGTCTCTGCTATTGATCTGTCTTGCAGTATGGCATTGAGAGATATTTCTACTGTTCCTGGTCCCTCACCATGTACATAAAATATGCAAATATATCTATAACTATATATATCTATATATATATATATATCTATATATAATATATATATATATATATATATATATATATATATATATATATATATATATATATGTATATATATATATATATATATATATATATATATATATATATAATGTGTGTATGTGTGTGTGTGTGTGTGTGTGCATATATGAGTCCCCTTCAGATGATCGAACTTTTAAAAGCTCGACTTTCATATGGCCGAGACCATATGATCGAACTTTAAAAAGTGCAAACAGTCTGAATGGAGATCTCCATACAGAGAGGAACAGGAAGGTTTTCCTTTTTCACAATGTAGTGTAATCTCAGAGTTTGTATATTTAAATAGCGGGGGGTGAGGGGCACAGCCCCCCACATGGTGGGGGTTCAGGGGGACAAATCAAAAGGTGCTTCAACAAAGTATTAGTTTAAGGGTGTGCACACACGACAAAGTATTAGCTTAAGGGTGTGTACACTTATGCAACCAGCATATTGTACATTTAATATTTTTTGTATTTTTTTTCATTTTTCCCCTAACAGATTTGTTTGTTTTTTAATTGAATTGTATAGGTTATAGGTCACAATAAAGGTGGGAAAAGTTTTGAAATGATTTATTGTGGACTAATTTTTTTATATCACAAAAACCTGGCATTTTAACAGGGGTGGGTAAACTTTTTACATCTACTGTAGATGTATATATATATATATATATATATATATATATATATATATATATATATATATATATATATATATATATAAATATATATATATATATGTATATGGATTCGTATCACTTCACTGAAAGACCATTTGACTGAGACCAAATCACCTAAACTTCATTTCATCGAAAGTTCATTTCACCTAAAACGCATTTCACTGACAAGTAGTACTCTAAGGCAAGTCAAAGGTATTTGTCCTTTTCCCCACTGTAGTGCGATCCTGGTGTTAGTATATATAGTTAGGGGGTTGTGGGGGGCACAGCCCTCCACATTGGAGAGTGTGGGGGCATAGCCCCCCACTTAATTTGGTTTTCTGCTGTCTGGTTTTGTTTTACATTATTTGGTAAAACCAAACTAGGTGGGGGGGCTACACTCCCCACACCCCCAATGTGTAGCCCCCCTATTTTAAATATTTTCAACCATAGACATGGATATTTACAAGTCCAATAAATTACTCTTTTCCACACCCCTTCTGTGGAGGGCTGTGCCCCCCACACCTCCCAAACTATATATACTAACTTTATGATCACACTACAGTGGGGAAAAGGGCATATACTTTTTACTTACCTTATACACACTACCACTACTATGTTGAAATTTAGCATTGTAAGGTGTGACTGTTATGAGTTTCAGTCAAGTGAGTTTTCAGGATTATGAACTGTAGGTTATATGGTGCCAGTCAAAAGAATTTCAGTCAAATGAAATTTCGATCATATGAAGTAGACCCATACATATATATATAATGTACATATATATGTATATGATTGTTTATTTGCACATATATATATATATATATATATATATGTATGTATATGATTGTTTATTTTCTGTAGTAGCACTAAGATGTTTTCTACCTACTGTTTAATGCTTGGTAAAGGGCAGATTCTCTCTGCATTTTTTTTATCTTTTTGTGGTGTCATCCACTCTCTTTCATCATTGTCTTCAGTCCTGCTTCTGTTAAAGAGACCATCACACCTTTTAGAATAGCTAAATGTGGTTCCAACCTTATGAATAGATTACTATGTCATTAAAGTATGCCATTGAGTAGCTGGCATCAGGTTTCAGATCTTCATCCACGTGGCTTTGAAAGCCTGCAGGAGCTCTATGAAATTCTAAGGCGTAAGACAGTATAATAACATTCAGTGGTGGAGCATAGTATATTCTGTTTGGCTTCAGGTGTCAGGGGAAATATGTCAGTACCCCTGGCTTTCTGGCTATACACTAGGTTAATGTCCACCAGGGCGTATATAAGCCTAGCTGCGCAACCCAAGCTAACTATTTATCTCTGTAACAAGGGCATCTATTTGGAAGGGTATGTTAGCTTGGAAGCTGCTAAAGGTTTTGTGGGGGGATATGTTAGTTAGGGTATATTTACTGTCTGCCTCTGACTATAAGAGACATGGGGGACAGACTGTGAGGAATTCCGAATTTCCTATCCAATGGTCAATGTTTTCTGGTGGTGTCAAAAATATTGCTTTATTTTATCTTTGAACTCAGCCATTCTCATCTATTGGACAAGGGTCAGATATGGATATGGAATTCAGTTTTTGAAAATATTTACAGAATCTTATGGAGCCATCCAACATTTAGAAACAGACCATTTTTCTGGTCTCCTCAATATCTCTTAGTTCAGGCATAATTTTTACTTCTTCACTTATAGCTTTTTTTTACAACTTCAGTATTATATATAGTTTTAGGATTACCTTCTCACCTGGAACAGTTTCAGTGTGATGCTGTATAAAATTTGATCTGTCACACAGCTCAGGAAAACATTTATTTCTCAGTGAATCTAGACCTTAGAAAGTGTTTGCATAATGTGAACAACTGGTTGAATTCCCTGATGCTATACTTTTGGTATTTATGTCATTTCCCTGTCAAACTTCAAATGCATCAACATCACTCCAGGGTTTTAATGCATTTATAGACATATCTGCTAGTTCCTCTTTCCAGTTTGCCTTAGTTTTAGTTCACATCACTTAACTGCTACCTCAAATGATCCTTGACATCTTCCTAAGAACTTATTTTCAGCAGAGGGAACTAATGCTAATACTTTGTTCCCTGTTTTAAACTGCCTCATTGTATTATTTCTGTTACTTCCTCTCTGTTGCATCTGTTGTGCAGTTTGCATATATGCTCTTAATCATTGGCATAACTGATATTAACTTGTCTAGCAAGTTTGTAAAGTGTGCAATCATACATTTAAATGTTGTTTTCTCCACCTCCCAAGTCATTTTAGGCATGGGGTAAATATTGCTGAAATTGTGGACATTTTATTATAGCCAAAAGGCTGTTTGGAAGTAATTGATCTCAGTCATTATATTCCAGTTTGATTGTGTTCTTTAGCATAAATTTCAGAGTTTTATAAAAGTGCTCCACTAACCCATCCATTTGAGGGGTGCACACCAAAGTTCTTACCTGTTTTACCTTAAAAAACTGGCAAAGTCATTGTATTTACCTTGGACATATCTCATGAGTATCCATGTTCTGTGAGAATTTTCTTGTGATTCCCTTAGATCTACTAGTTCTCTCCTCTCCTGCACTTATACTAGCTTATTAGTCTAGCACTTTACCAGACTTCTTGTAGCAATTATTGTAGCACACAAGTGCTACTAGCACTAAACGTTCTACAAGGAAATAGATCTAGTACTTATTATCAATGCCCACCCCGCCTGGCATGTCTAAAGGTCAGTTCCCTGTGCTTTCTCCTATTAACCTGGTGAACTTGGGCATCCTGAGGCAATGTAGCAACTGCCTCATGTACACCAACAACACTCTCCTCTTACCTTCCAATACTCAGACTTGCGAGAAGTGCACTTATATATCTAAAATGGAAACCACACACTCTCCAGCCAAGACCAGAATAGCTGGTCAAGAGGAGAAGGTCAACACTTGCACCACATCACATGGAACACATAGCCCTCCAGAACACACACCAGTACTGCCTTCACATAAAAACACAAACCACACACCCACCTTCGTGGAGGCTCTCAATAAAAATCTACCCAAGTAGCAGAGACCTCCAGGGTAGAAATGCACTCAACCACCACAACACTACTCACAAGACACATAACTCTCCTAAACAGTGTGCCACTCAACCAAAGCTCCTAAGCCAAAACAGCATGCCCAACACACTAGTCATTGGTGACTCGATAGTGAGGCACACTGATGTCCCACTCACTAGGTTGAATAAGGAGAAAGTAACAGTCAGCTGCCTGTCAGGTGCCAGGATTCGACACATAACGCATGCACTCAGGTCACTCAACAACAGGTACAAATATGACTCTGTCATTGTACATGTGGGTGTGAGTGATCTGAGACATACCTCCCTAGACTACATGAAAAGATATATGGAGGAGCTCTTGGATTATGTAGCCCAGGTGGGTATGACCCTAGCCCTGAGCAGCATCCTACCAACACCCAGAATGATACCACAGTACAAGCAGAAAATTATTGATTTCAACAATTGGCTAAGTTTCTGGTGTCATTCTTAGGGGATCCAGTATCTGTCTGCCTGGGATGACATGATTGACAGACCTCGATGCTTTGCCAGAGATGGCCTGCATCTGTCACCCCTGGGCTTCCGGATACTGGCCAAGGCTCTTGCCACCCCTATAGTGCCTTTTTTAGGCGGTATTCCAAAGACCAAATTACCAATATAACAGCTACAAACAAATGCAATCTGAGGGTCATGTTGCTCAAAGCTAGAAGTCTAAATCTCAAAATGCACTTGCTCGAGGCACTCATTAAAATGGAAAACATCGACATTTGTGCTGTAACAGAGACCTTGTTCAAGGCAGCAGAAAGCACCCCTGCACTACCAGGCTGTAACTCATTCCACACCTTTGGCCACAGAACTTAGACCAAAGCTCCAAATGTGGTGGTGTTTCCATATTCATAAAGGATGCACACACCTCCAGACTGGTTGCACAACATAAAGTATTAGAGATACTTCAGGTGCAGCTAACATTGGGTAAGACAGCGATTCAGGTCGTACCCTGATATAGGTCCCCAACCATGTTCCAAGACTCGCACTCCACATTCATAAGCACCCCAGAGAATATTAGAGTCCAACCTAACACTCTCTTACTAGGTGACCTCAACTACCCCTCCATTAACTGGGTACAACAATACACTTGCCCAACGTTTCCTGGAGTTCATTAATTCCAATGCCCTGGACCAGCTTGTTCTTACCTCCCCTAGAGGTAGCAACATCCTTGACCTGGTCATTACTAACACGGGCGACGATCGCTCTACACCAATAGTCAGCTCCTTCCTGGTTAGATCCGACCACAGACTAATCACCTTGGAAATCCACATCCCTCCCACCCCCCCCCAACCCCCAACAAAGGTAACAACCATGAAAAACTTCTCCAAAGCTAACTTTGGGATCCTAAAAACAGAGATGGTTAACTTCACGGCACCCATGCAAATGGAGAATAGTTGCATGACTGCGGAATCATACACCAATGCACTGTACGAACACGTACACAAATGCATGGATCTCGCCATACTCAATAGAACCAAGACACTCTCCTCCAAAAAAAGGAAGCCAATCTGGTGGTCCCTTGCCATAAACAAACTCTAGAACAGAAGGAGGAAACTGATGCGGAATAAGGTGAAGTCCAAAGACAGGAAAAACTCCCTTATCTGCCTCAACAAAAAGTTGAGATCCCTCATCAAATCCTCTAAAGCTAGGTATGAAAACAGAATTGCAACAGATAGTAAAGACAACCACAAGGCCTTCTATAGTTATGTAAAGAATCTCCACGGCAATACCCAGATTTGCTCTGAGCTACTGCACAATGGTACCTCCTATACCGAGCCAACAGATATTACCAGTATACTGGCCAACAGATTCAGTGCCAACTTTACCCCCCTCCCACCAAAAGACCAATCACAATACTAGTAGATTGCCAAGCACCCAGTATTACTGCTGCACAGGTTAAACAGCACTGTCCAAGACCAAGAATACAGCTTCTATTTGACCTAACCATATCCCCGGTTGTGTTCTACATGAACTACAGAGTGAACTGGCACCTCACCTATGTGCCCTGTTCAATCACAGCCTTACCTCAGGCTTTGTCCCTGCTGAAATGTGCACTGCTACAGTCATCCCTCTCCACAAAGGAGGAGTGACTACAGACCCTGGGAACTATCTCCCCATTAGCCTGATGAGTCTGATATGCAAAGCTATGGAATGCATCATCATGGACCTAATAAACAAGGATATAGGGAATCTCTAAACTCTGGATCCCACACAGTTTGGTTTTATGAAAAGTAGATCATGCCTGCTCAACTTGTTCGACTTCTTTAAGTCAGTCACCAGAGCTGTGGATGAAGGCAAGGTGGTTCATACAGGCTACCTTGATCTGGCCAAAACTTTTGATACCATCCCCCACTCAGGAATCATAGAAAAACTCACTAAGCTTGGCATCAACCCCTATATCATTAAGTGGGTTGCAAACTGGCTCACAGATAGAACCCACAGTGTGAAAGTAGCTGACTCCAAGTTAGACTGCGGTTTAGTCACGAGTGGAGTCCCACAGGGTTCGGTCCTGGGTCCTCTCCTGTTTGGTATCTACTTTTCTGAAGTCCAGGCCAATACGAATGGACTCTGCCTGACAAAGGTCGCAGATGATTGCAAGTTGAGAGCTATTATTAACTTCCCAAGTGATGTTGACATCCTACAGAATGGCATCACTGTGACCAATGACTGGTGTTAGAACCATGGCCTTAAGCTCAATGGCAAAAAATGTGTTGTCATCCTCTTTGGGAAAAACCTGGTTCCTATGAATTACCACACTGATGGTAGTCCACTGAACACAGAAGATGTTATAAGAGATCTAGGAACACAGATTGACAGCAACCTCTCTTTTGATCACCACATTGCCACTGTGGTCAGAAAGTCCTTCTATGTGGCACATTTCATTACTAAGGGTTTTGCATCCAGGAAGAAAGAGGTCATTGTCTCCCTCTACTCTTCCGTCATTAGGCCAATCATTGAGTACAATGCCCTATTTGGCATGTACATCACTAGATACCTGCAACAACTGGAGAGGCCACAAAAGTACTTCACAAAGAGGATCCTAGGCCTTAAACACTTGTCCTATATGGACAGACTCAAAAAACTCCAACTATTTTCTGTCTCATATCGCCTACTTACGGGTGATCTCTGCTTGACGTATGAAACCGTATCTGACCCAGCTCTGTTAGAAATGCTACATCTAAAGAAATCCCAATCCCTCCACACCACATGCTCCAGAGACCTCAACCTCATTACCACATTTAACACAACATGCTGGAGGGACAGGTTCATAACCCAGAGACTGCCCATGCTATGAAACAGACTTCCCATACATGTCAAGCAGCGCTCCTTGCTAACCCTTTTCAAGAGAAATCTTGATGAGTGGATGGGAAACAGAAAATTCACCCCGGGGATAACACCAGTGGCTCTATTCGACAGAGGCACTGGGAACTAAGGTCGGGTGGCACTATGCCAGGGTAATCCTATGGCTAGGCTTGTAAAGGCCCCAGGGCCATTAGCCTAGTACACACCTATGAACCTATGAACTTTACCTCAACAAGAGCAATAAAAGTTCTTTGCTGATTAACTTATCGAAAATTCTTAACGGGGGGATACTACTTCAAGAAACTTTTCAACATAATCAATAATCACATGAATGTGTTGGCAGTCCTTATTAGATGTTATTAATGGACTGACTATCTGCTTGAATACAACATCTATAACAGCATAGGTATAAATGTATTTCTGAACTAAGGATATAGTGCAATATTTGACATAGAGACAAAGCTGCTCAGAAATTCTCAATCTCTTTCATTAAAACAGGCCAATAAAATCTAACAAAAATATAGCTTTGGTTTTGTCTATCCTTAAGTGTCCTACCTAAGTATGGCTATGTATCAGTTTTCATCCCACAAGTTCTAAAAGGTTTGGGATGGAACAGCTGGTAGAGTAGTTCTTTTTATATCTGTTTACCCTGCAATAGAAAGTCATTCTTTATCTCAAAATATGGGTATGGGATGGGGCCAATCTGATCATCCATTTTTCTTTCTGTTCCTGGAATAATTTGTCTGGTCCTGTTTAGCATGTCAGTATTTCATTGTACTTCCTTAAAATGTTCATTGTTTATGTACAGATCTGCCAAGTCACAAATACATTCATCAGCACACTGCCATAAGGTAGAAAGCATAATCCTTCACTTACAAGTACAGTGCAAGTGTTTCTTATACTAATATTCCTTCCCCTACAAAAGGAAACGCATGCTGATCCATCCTTCTGTTTTTGCTTCAGGCAGTTCCTTTACTTTTACTTCAGTAACATCTGACTCTTTACGTACCTGTTGCTGAGATCCCCTTTCCTGACTACTGTTCTTTTTCTAACATTACTGAGAGAACTCTAGAACTCTGCTCAGGTTCTCTTTCTTCTCTTAGTGGTTTTTCACTAAGAGTCTCTCCCTCTCTATCTTCACATAGATATCATAACGTTTATGGATGGAATCCTCTGATGTCCTTCCATATCATTCACTATGCATAGTTCTCTTTCAGGTCCTGAACTGACTTCTTTTACTAATTTAACAAATAGTGTTTTCTGGTAAAACTGAATAACAGGTTTCTGATAACACAAAATCTTCTGCTCCTTCCAGCTAAACAAAGAGTTTAGGTTCTTTTGAAGTTTATGATGATAACATCAGCAATTGTTCTTATTTTCAGGTAGGATAATTAACTCTAATGTTCACTAAATTGCAGGTTTTGATGTAGGAATGGGAAACTAATACTGCTTGCTCATGATGCTTCTTTTAGTTTAAGAGGAATTTTTTTATAATAGAAATTTAAATTAATAGTTCAAAAAATTTCTCGTGGGGGGCATCATTCCTTAGAGTTCAGACTTGGTGTTTTAGCTAAGACTAAGCTGTACTGCAGCCTCTAGCTACATCCACAAGTATGCTTATGGTATTCCTTGAGTAAATCCACTGGACTTCTCACAACTCTTCCAGTACTTCCTCAACTTCTTTTCATTTGTGTCCACAAAGAACCATCCCTCTCAACCTCAAAATCTCTCTCTGTGAGAGGCATATCTCCAACTTTGCTGTTTCCACCTGTTCTTTTCCCTTCATTTCACTAGGTGAGTCCAATTAGACTGTGTTATTACAGGTTTTTGCTACTGCATAGGTAAATGCTAAACAAATCAGTCTGGTGACTATTACGTACTTGTCAATAACAAGAATATGACCTATGGTGAGAATCAAACTCTGTATCTCGTGTCTGTTAGTTAAACACCATAAAATATGAACAATCCCCCAGTGATTGGCATGTTGCAGTCTGTACTATACAGATTATACATGCAGCCATTAACTTCTTAAGCTCAGAATGAGACAGAGACATATAGTATGGTTATAGCTTTTATTGAGTGGTTTGTCCTGGTCCACTTCAATAAACACACAACACCGAATGACATTTGACGACCTTTATTAAACTTCCATAAACATGATTGTTAACCAATAATTATAAATTTCAACCAAAACCAAGACACAGGTGATAATAACATCCATGAAAGAAAAACATAAAATAACCATAAGGGCAGCATAACCACTCACCTTTGATAAGCAGTGTCCTCCACTTGCTCACTTATCTTTCCACCAACAAGGCAGCATTACCCCACTCACCTTCAATTTATTGAATTACATCACCATCCAAATAAGCAGCTTTGCATGCTTATTAACTTATCCAACAGAGCAGCCACTCACTTTCCTTCCCAACTTATTGAATTGCACATCCAGAACAGAAGAGGGCAAGCCTGCCCCTCTTCTCCACCTTCCCAAACTGAAATAACCACAATCCCACAAATAAAAAATGGGAGGGTGGGAGGGTAGCAAGTTCACACCAAAAATGTGACTCCTACCTCAGTCACACTAGACAAAAACTCTCTAAGCCCCTCCCTGTCCTACCTCATTTCTTCCTAAACATCCCTCCATCCCATTTAACCATATCCTCCCCTTATTCTCTTAATTCCTACTAATCTATGTATCTAGCCTCACTTGAAGATGTCCCAGGACAAAATGGTCTGTTTCAAACCTCATTTGTCCTGGTCCACTTCAATAAATACAACAGTGAATGACATTTGATGGCCTTTATTAAACTTCCATAAATATGATTGTTAACCAATAATTATAAATTCCAACCAAAACCCACTCACATATGATAATAACATCCATGAAAGAAAAACATAAAATAACCATAAGAGCAGCATAGACACTCAACCTTGATAAGCAGTGTCCCCCACTTGCTTATTTATCTTTGCACCAACAAGGCAGTGTTACCGCACTCACCTTTAATTTATTGAATTACACCATCATCCAAATAAGCAGCTCTGCTTGCTTATTAATTTATCCAACAGAGCAACCGCTCACTTTCATTCCCAGCTTATTGAATTGCACATCAAACATCAGAGGGGGAACAGAAGAGGACAAGCCTGCCCTTCTTCTCCACCCACCAGCCTGACCAGGCTGTTCTCCCTCTCACCGACCAAACCAAATGTCCCACAACCTAAACCCCATTAAAGGCATAAAGCCAAACATCATTCGGTGTACCCAATCTTGCCTAACCAGACTGTCTCCATGCCATCACCCCTCAATCCTCATCACCAACAAAAATATTCAGTTACCTAAGCAGTTAACAAACCATCGATCCCTCTCCACTGCTAAAATAACCACAAACTCAAAGCCTAAAATACCCATACTCTTCTAGCCCAATTACCATACCACTAACATTTTTTTAATTACTCTCAGAATCCATACCCAAACTAAACAAGCAAACTCTAAGCCTATTGTCATTTGAAACCATGTAAAGGTAATAGCATACCATTACGATGTATTGCAGCCCGTTTACTGCCCGATGAAATAATAGCCACCTAAAAACACATTCAAATCACCTTTAATAGTAATCTTGCTGACACACCAATACCCATGTAGATAAACTGCTTACACCACCATACAAGGCCTTTACCATTATGACCCCAAATGCACCACAAACTGTAAAACAAGCCAACAAAACTAACCAAACACAATGTACACTGACTTTAAATGCCCACTGGCACCAGACACACCAAGTCAGTGACTAGACCGCCCTGTCCAAAATGTGGTAAAATAATCCAACCCTACCTCCCGTACAACTGCAGTAACTAAAAAGCTAAGTCCATCTGTCCACAATGCACCACCTAGCTCACCAGCCTACTCAAAATTACTCAATGCAACCTGTTAATTCTGACCAAGATAAAACCCCCTTCACCAAAAACTTTCCTATAACAATCCCCTTCATCCTGCCACAATCATGTAATCCTAACCATCATCTGACATGCCTCCGTTCACCTAATATCTCCTTCAACAGTAACCATAAGTTGGTATGCTACCATGGTAATCTTCCCACCTGACCCATTCAAAGGAAAACCCCAAATACCTATAAGACAGTGTGAATACAAGATAAGATGACAAAAACTTTCCCCATGACAGACATTACCTTATGGCTGTGAGAAAGAAGAAACACAACAATGAACAAACCAAATACCATATACAACTGCACTTCTGGAAATTCATGACCTCATTTCTTAATGCTCCATCAGCAGAAACATTCCTCACCATCCCCCCTCACCTGTCAAGTGCACATTCCTTTAGACCACCAAATAATGCCCGTTCAGCATGCCCTCATCTGCGTGTGATCTGTAAAGAAAAAACTGTAAATACTCCACACACAAAAAATCAATATTCAATGACATTATGCACCACTAAAGGCATAGCTCTTTCATCAACTGTATGAAATGCTTGCATTACTGAATGTGGAACCCTCATGCAACTTAAAGATATCTTAGCAAAAAAAAAAAAAATGTCATAAAGTTTCTTCCTAGCACCCGCCCTTCATGATACAACTGATACTCATGTGAAATAAAACAACTTCATATCCTCAAAAGGCCTCTTCTATAAATATAATTATCACTTTAACCATCCCATGAGGTTTCTCAACAAAATTGTTACCAATAATTGGGGCAGGGAAAGTTAAAACCAAAATGCCAATCCCCATGACCAACCCTATCCTTCTACCCCAAAAGACCTTGACACAACATTACCTTGTATATACAAACAAACTGGCTGAGTGACTAAACTCACACTACAGTTCTACCCACATCCTTCGAAGGACAATAAGAGCAGTATGTGGAAACAACTATCAATATTGTCTAACCTAAAAAACCCTACACCATTAACCTCACAGCTTCCTATTCTCCTATGATTGTTATAACTCTACCTAACCTGTAAACCCAAAAATCCTTATAAACAGCCTCCCACATCATCTGGCCACAAACATACTTCCCCCTACTCCCCATGGTGCACCACTCCAACAGTCAAAACCATGCAGTTTTTGACTTACCTTTCAAAACCACTTCATCAAGGCACTGACCACTGTTTGCCAACGTCTGTCCTCCTTGTGCGCCACCCACACGCTCATCAATTTGAACATCTCTGGCAGTCATAATGTCTGCTCACCATAAGTAGTGGGAAAGAGCACATGAGCCATATATACCTATGATTACTCAAGCATGGGCAATTCAGCCCTCCTACCTTGCCAATATACCAAACCTTGTTCCCGCAAGTGTCCATGCTGTTCTTGAAATATCTAAACAAGTACTTACTTAATGTACCTCGATAGTCTTTTCCATGCATCAGCTACTATGTTGAGAAACCAACTAGTACACTTTTTATACCTATAGAATCTTCTATGTAGGTTTCCTGATGACATATCACCCTCCCCATACCAACATCCAAACAAAGGTGACCATGCCCTTGTTCAACAAAGGCCAGGGATGTTTATTTATTTATTTATTTATTTATTTTACATTGCACCAACTTGAACAAGTAGAAAGCCTCACACATCTGCAACCACCCTCAAATCTCAAACCATAATGATTTGCCAGTAATTTGCCCACCAATCAGAACATCATGAAAATGAACCCAAACATGAGACAAATGCTGGAGCAAGGCTCCTGGCATCGTTTGGAAATACAGACAACCCATCTGTGAATTAATTTACATAATCGAAATCCCGATTCTGGCTACAATGAAGTACATTGGTATTAAAAAGAGCAGGCTCCGTTTAACCGCACTACATGCCCGCCATTCATATAACGGTAAACATTAAGCCGAAAACATAATACAGCCTTGCTAGATTAATATTATATACACACTGAAGGTGTTTCACTGCACACCACCCCTCCACCAACCTTTACTTTACCACACACCAGGGACATAAACTAAAAGATGCAATCTGTTTGTATTAACCCTATGGTATCAAAATATTATAAACCCACCCCGTACCCAATGTACTCCAACTGTAATCCACTCCCTAATAAAACCATTTCAAAATAAAGTTACATTGCTTCCTTGCTTCCTAGGTCTGCCAGTTCGCATTCCAGAATGTTATACAGCAGGTCTGTTGCTACAAGAGGCTGCCACCAAAATCTGCATCTTTGTTGTATGAACAGAATACTCTTCAGATCGTACCTCTCAACCTCTTAGTGCAAGAAATATGGACAAAGCCTGCCAAAATGGGGAACAATGGCCCAAAAATAGGGACATATTTTAAATATTGCTCTTATAAACTTAGAAAGTTGCTAGAGTTACAAGGCTTGTTTTACCATACCTTTTCTGAAGGATATGAAGTCTGAAACTGAAATCCTCAGATCATCCCAGTGATTTACCAGAAAAATATTATTTTTATGAGGAACAGACCAAACATATGAGCCAACGATCTCAACAGTCTGCAAAAATCTGGGCAGTTGAGATGTGTGCTTCAGATACTACACAGTTTCTGAAGTAACGCCACCCATATGAAGTCTGAAACTGAAATGCCAGTCCTCATGCAGTGAACTCATTCCTTGTATTGCCATCATGAATAATAAAGCTCCTTCCAACCATGAAATTCCCTACTCACCTGCATGCGAACGCTGTTACTCAACTGGCATGCTCTTCCCCACAAATGCGCTCAGTCCTGAAAAAAAAAAAAAAAAAAACAGCAGCCCTGGCTAAAACAAAACAAACTGCAAACTCACCTGCTCAAAATCTCCTCCCACACCTAATAGATACCAGCAACTGGCCCTTTAAATGAACAGCGTAGACAGTCTGTCCAAGAACCCATCCCCAAACAATGCTGCAGTGCAGCTCATAACCTTAAGCTTTCCCGTGAAATGTTGCTGCAAGAAAAAAGGGGAAAGCCACCAACAAAAATGAGATAGATGGTTATAAATAAGGAAAGTGCCAGATGTTGCTCCAAGTACTAAGAAAGTTGATAAAGAAGCAAGATCAACAGTCGCTGAGCATTTCCTCCACTCTGTGGAGAAAATCATGATTAAGAACAGGAGCTGAGATCATGGTTCTCTACCGCCAATGGCTGCACTAAGAAATGCCCTCCCCACTCCAGCTGTAGTCGAGCCCTTTTCTCTCTGTCTCTCTCTCTCTCTCTCTCTCTCTCTTTTTTTTTTAAACCGTACATATGTACAAACATCCATATAAAGTAACAAGGGACATGACAACAGAAATCAATTCAAAGTACAAAGTCAATGCAGCATATAAAATGTGACTAGACAGTATACTCATACCATACACTAATGAGCCAATGATATTCACCAGTTGTACAGGAATTAAGGAAAGGGCTTTGAGAAAGAAACTTCCACCTGGTACTCCATGTTTCTTTCCTAGTTATTTTGCAAATATTAGTGCACCTAGGTTGCCTCTGAAAATGGGTGTTTTGGCATTACCTAGTTAAACATATGTGGTGCTGATGACTGTTTACCGAGATATACTTCCAAGGACAAGGCAGACTGTAGGTGTATCCATTAATGGAAACTGCACACGCCTGTTCCCACTTTTGGTTTCCCAAGGAATGTTGACATACCATCTTAAATAAACCAAAATTGATAACATACATCTAAGAGCAGTCCTACCCACTCTACAACATCTATGTACAGTTGAAAACATATACAACAACAGTCTGTTTGCAATTGTGCACACAGAACACCTCTTCAAATGTATTCTGGGCATGCTTAGAAGTGAGAAGCCTCTCCAGTTCAACAGAAGAAATTGAAGTTATAAATTAGCTGTCACTACCACAAAGGGACAGGATAGTGAAATCAACAAGAATTGAAAGCAACGGCTAAACCAACTCCTCTGCTCCTAAGAATCCATGCTCCAGAAACAGCCTTTACTGGTCGCAAAGTAACTTTCCTTGTTCCAGCACACCATGAATAAACATCTGCATACCCCACGAAAATCACACATTTGAAAAGCCCAAGCAAGAACCTGCCCTGCATCATTCCTCTCAAACACGTGACATCTGTCCATTTATTGCACATACGGAATCCTCTCCATTCATTGGGCACATCTCAGACCTAACTGCAGGTATTCAAAAAGGTGGCAACCCAAACAACGATCCAGGACAACACTGGGTTACAGAAGATCCATGCCAGAATGTGCATTAAAAACCTCAGTGTAACTGCAGGCTACCATTTAACTTACAGAGTTAGTTGTTCACTTGATACATTTACTTAAGAACACACATTTCCAAATTAAAAGCAAGAATTAAGGCCAGTAAACATCGCCACTCCTCACCCAGTCTAACCAATCACCATATACACATGCAATAGAGTGTCCTGCAGTTTTGGACCATACCCCACTGACCACATGATGCTGAACTGTGAAAAGGGGCCCACTTGGCCCGACCATGAGGCATCTACCCAAGTCCCCAACCCCCAAGGCAAAAGACTCAAACCGAACCCTTAACAGTCAAGGCTCACTCGCAACAACCCCAACAGCAGGTCACCTAACGAAAGTCCTTCCTGTCACCATCTAATGTACTTAGTGAAAACAACCAATTCCTCTTGCATGGTGACTTGTTCATGGGAAAGAAACTATGACCCTCAACCAGCTTGTGACAAAAAAAACAGGAAAACTGAAAGTAGCCAACAAACCGCAAACAGTTTTTTTTTAGTTTATATTTTAATACATATGTATAAAGTTAGATAGATATCTATACACACCCTAGGGCATTTACCCACAACTTTTAAGCCCTTAACATCATATAGCAATCATATCACTGATACATGGACCACCAACCCTATACATACCCACCACTAGCTCCTCAGTGCCCACCAAACTTAACAAGAAGCCTACCCGATGGATCTAAAACCTACTGGTCATCTTGGACATATTACTTGCTATAGCAACTTCACGCCAAAAAATGTGACTCCTATCTCAGTTACACTTGACAAAAACCCTCTAAGCCCCTCCCTACCCTTACCTTATTTCCTCCTAAACATCCCTCCATCCCATTTAACCCTGTTCTCCCCCTGTTCTCTTAATTCCTGCAAATCTATGTATCTAGCCCCACTTGAAGATGTCCCAGGACAAAATGGTCTGTTCCAAACCTCATTTAGTGTTTATATTCTCCTCTCAGATAACAAAAGGATTTCAGTCATTATCACCAAAAGGTAGAAATGATAAAATATGTATATGCTAGTAACTATCATTCTGCAGTTCACAAATTCTGTCATTACATGCATCAACAGTCTTCTTGCTATAAAAATAGCAAAAAATTGCAGAGATAACAAACTTGCCAGTGGTACTGGGTACACATATAAAGTGAGTCAGAGTTACATTTACTATCAAATATCATCATATAATGTCAACTGCAACTGCATGTTATCTGCTGGCACTATATGACAGGATGCAAACATTTTAGTCTGCAAATCTTTCCAACAATAATGTGGAATGCTACAATACATCTTATTATATATATATATATATATATATATATATATATATATATATATATATATATATATATATATATATATATATATATATATATATATATATATATATATATATATATATATATGGGACTACTTTGAATGAATGAAATTTCAAAACTTTGAATGTCAAAAGGCCGGCACCATATGAGCAAAGTTTTAAAACTTTGAACATTCCAAAAAAAACAAAAAAACAAAAACAAAACAAAAACAAATTAATACACATTTATGCAGGGGGCAAGCCCCCCTGCAACCCCCACTGCCCTTGCTATTAAAATATACCAACACTGAGATTGTACTACAGCAAGGAAAAGGGAATATTCCTCTTCCGTGCTGTATGGAGATCTCTGTTTAAGTGTCTGAAGTTTTAAAACTTCAATCATATGGTTTTGGACACATGAAATTCGAAGTTCTGAAACTTTGATCACATAAATAGGACCCATATATATATATATATATATATATATATATATATATATATATATATATATATATTTGTTTGTGTCTTTTGGCTTTTCCCAGTTAGGGGTCACCACAGCGGAACTCCGGTCTGGTAATGATTGGCAGTAGATTTTTATGTGCCGAGTTATCAGTCTTGACACACAACCTTCAACAAAGGTACACCCATTCACACATGTCTCCACACAGAAGACGGTCTAGCTGAGAATCAAACAGGACAACATCTTACTGTGAGGTGACAATGTTACCGCTGCACCACCACCGCAGCATGTAGTATATATATATTTATATATATATATATATATATATATATATATATATATATATATATATATATATATATATATATATATATATATATATATATATATATATGTGTGTGTGTGTGTGTGTGTGTGTGTGTGTGTGTATATATATATATATATATATATGTGTGTGTGTGTGTGTGTGTGTGTGTGTGTGTGTGTGTGTGTATATATATATATATATATATATATATATATATCTACATGTGTATATATACATATATATATATATATATATATATGTATATATATATATATATATATATATATATAAATTTAAATACTATATATATATATATATATATATATATGTATTTAGTATATACAACACTATAACATTTGCATTAGTCTGGCTAGATGGTATGAACTAGTGACATTTTGAGTCCTTTATTAGTATTTTAGAATCCTTTGATTGCATTATTTTGCACATGTTTGCTGTGTGTAATTTAGCCATGTGTTACTTATGTCTTTCCTGGAGCTTTTCATCCCAGATATCTGCTGAAAATGGGTTTCATCAAAGTCATATTATCCAAGTAACCAAATGTAAAATAAATAAATACAATAAATCGTGCCTGGAATGTGTCACTAAAGGCATAAAGAATCATTATGTTACAGGACAGATAGCTACACATACTGGTAACAAAGTAATGAAAGACAGGCTAGCATACAGGACTTCACGTTCTCATGAGAGACAATCTATATAATGCATCATGTCTTTGTGGATAGCATGTGTTCTTTGGAAGGGCAGATGATAATGAAAGGGAAATGTGCACTTGCAAACAAAATGATGTACACCATCTTCAATGGTGCATAAAATGCAGAAGAATGGGAGCATCAAGTGACCTGTAGGTGATATAAGATTATGAAAGGTGAGTGTGACAGTGTAGTGCTGTGGACAGATGAATCATGCTACTTATGATGGCATGAAGACTCTCACTCTATTGGCGATAATTCTGTAATCAGTGCAGTGCTCTCCTTTACGAATTATGCTGCTTGTGTAATGATATTCAGCACAATAGCTGGTGCAGATGCTAGTGTGATCTGCCTATAAAAAGCCACCCAACACTGACTCTTTCCCTGTATTTTACTGTTAAGCATCAGCTTCCACAATGACCTGTATCAGAATATAAGGTAATGTGTGGACCACCAAACAATGCAAACCTTCCATCAAACAAGGCTATAGTCTCAGTTTGGGTTTGGATAGGTCCAGAATGCTTTGGGGTATTGCCTATTGACCAGCACAGAAATGGGATACACTTGATTCAAACTGCCTTGAAGCTACACCAGTGCATTTAGTAGCCAATAAACATCAGAGGCTAAATTAGACCATGGCTTTCTTTGTGCTGGAATAGAAGCCTATGTATCAGCAGGAAATAAGGTCTTACTTCATCTGCAGCTGCTTCTGCAGCTCCCTGACATACTGCTGCAGGTGTTGCAATGCCCTGTCAAATGTCTGTTCCATCTCCTGCTAGACAGCCACATTATCTGCTGCCATGCCTCTTGTCACAGGTTTTTACTGGCTGCACACTGCTAATCTGTGGTACATAAGACGAGATGCTACATATTAGCAATTGACATATGTGCCTGTAAGCAAAACATACTGTAGCAGTTCATCTACACACACACACACACACACACACACACACACACACACACACACACACACACACACACACACACACATACACACACACACACACACACACACACACACACACACACACACACACACACACTCACACACACCACATATATTCTGTGTCAGGCTATGGCAGCCCATTGAAGCATACTACCACATGGCAGTATAGCTCTGACAGATAATGCTGTTTCCAGGCATGTATGTATATATGGATGCTGCAGATGTACATATGATGGAGACCATAGTGTGCTATCACTGGCTGCAAGAAAAATAAAGTTGAAAACTCTGCCATGTTGTCAGAATAGTATAGTAACCTCTGTTACTAAGGGCAAATATTAATGCCCATGCTAGACTCAAAAGTCATACCGAAAAGCAAAGATGCATATACATAAACACAACACACAGCAAGCATGTATACAATCATCTGTACCCAACACATGATAAACATCATGCATAACTAGCTGTCATTACAGCAGTGGTGAGACGGCTAATTTTATTTTTGAGTGTTATAAACTATAAAGAATTTACACACACATTTTCATGTAGACCTGAGGGGTGGCAACTAGCTACCACTGCCAACAGCCACAAATGAATCTCTGGTGGTAGTGTGCAAAAGTAATATCCCCAAATATGCTGCTATGAAAATGACAACAAAGACACTGGCATATGTAGACAAGTACACAGCTTTCCAGAGGCCAATATGCACTACTATGGGTATGCCCCCCCCGGGGGGGGGGGGGCAGTAGTACCTATAGAATATTACATGAACAAGGTATATTGTCTAAAGCTGTGGCACAGTGTAACAGTGAGTGAAATTGCAGAGGCTCATAACAAGATAGGTTAGAATAAAGAAAAGATAGGCAAGGAGAAAAATGTAACAGCCCAATGCTGATTGCAGACTTGCATGATAAGCCATGGAGCTTTTATGCACATCCTTATATCTTCATATTTAATGTTTACATGAAGAAAATAATGTCTATGAACAACATAATTTTAATCATTTACACAGCCAATAAAACAGAAAAAATAAGGCAAAGTATGATGTGGTTCAAAATATGGGCAAATCGTAAATTCAGGGATGATATGACTAAAAGGTACTTTTCAAAATGCATATCATCTTCACTTTTATGATTCATTTTATTGGCTTTATTTCTATCTCAGCTATAAATTACTGCAGTTCAAGCATTTTATCCTTTTTATTGTAGCATCAGGATTGTAGAACAGTAAAGGTACAATGATTTACATCTGTGACTGTTTTAGAACAAACAATGTAACAAAATTGCTTTCTGCATATCAGCTGAGGTTTGGCATTGCAAATTGAATTTCTGAAATTATATCTACATTGTACAATATAGTTTTAAAAACTAAATTATCTTGTTCTCAAAGATTTGCATCTTATTGAAAAAGTTTGACTTCCATAATAAATGACATATAAATTCACTAAGAGCTAAACTGTTACATTTTAGCCTTCTTTTGATTGGTACTCTTAAATCATATAGAGAGATAGCTGACATTTATAATTCTGAAGCACAATAGAAGCCTCTACCTTCTACGCAGTGCTAAACAAAGCCGGGTCTCATTGAACTTTGGAGTATCTGAATTTTCACTGTGCAGTAAATTTCCACTAAAATCTACTGTTGTCTAAACTAACAACCAGACAGCTAGGAAGTTAAGAACAGATGCATTTAGCATAAAACATCTGGTTAATTTTGATCATAGACAAGGGGAAGACAGCAGTTTCCTGTCTGATCATGTGTTTTGGAAGAGTAACTTAGAAAACATTAGGAACGGATGGCACAGAGTGACCAGGTTCTCAGTTTATCCGTAACAGACTGTTAGACTTTACATTTTCAGTAGCAGCCTTATACAGTTTTGTCACAAAAGTAACTACCTTCTATAGACAGATGATTTATTTGTACCAGTACCTGTTTCTACATTGTATCTTACCACATCTGTCATGGAACGTTTGAGTTCTGTGAAATTATGTTTCATGTATTTTTGCAAGTTGCTCCCCGGGATTCACGAATCCTCCATGTAAGACTAAATAAGTCTTACTCGGAGGCTGCAGTTGAACGGTATGATGTCAGCGTGCCATGAATATTCATGAGGGCACGCTGACTCTACCGCAAGTCTAACACAGATTGTGCAGGCAAGCAGGGGGTGTGTCCAACTGCCGAGCAGTCTAAAGGTTCATGCCCCTGCAAGTGTGTGAAATGCAAAATGTCAACACACAAGAGCGAGTCCGCTCAAATGTCCATGTACCCAACACCACACTCCCTGACATTATAAACCCCCAGCACAGTTATAAAAAGTAAAACATTACATTTTTTTCTCATTTCCGATATAGCTGCCCGTATTTGCATGTGTGTGTGCGGGTGTGCCCATTGCTTAGCAGCAGTTAGCAATCTCGACATGGAAGAGCATAATAAGGAATGTGTATGCAAAGTATACCAAATAGTAATAGTGTAGTGGTAGAGCATTTGCGCAAAGAGGAGGCATTCATGGGTCGAGTCCCACCACTCCTCTTCCTATTTTATGTTCAAAATGAGTATATGAAATAATTCCTGACATATATGATTAAATTTTTAGGTGTTTCATCTTGTTATTCATTGTACATTCAACGATCAGTTTTTAAACATGTTTTATGTTTAACATTTTTAAATCTATTTTTAAGATAATGCAACAAGTTCCATCATCATGAACCCCTCAGTACAATGTTTTTAAATTTATAAATATCCTAGTGGATGAATTACTTGTTTTTAATGGTTACGGTAATGATTGACGTAGAAATGTATTTTTATTTTCATTTTTATCATTTCTACATAGAAATATAATGCTATTTTTGCACTAGCATTTTAACAGCATCCATTTAACTGCACTGTTTAAGTATTTATTTAGGTAAAGAATCAGATTTCTATGACAACTTGTCTATGATGAGAATAATTAATTAATTAACTTGAGTTAATTAATCTATTATTTGTTGGTTACAGAATTGGGTATATAAGCACTGTTTTTTAACTTGGCTGGTACACTTGAAAAAGCCCGTTACCAACGGGCGAAAGCGCTTGTGGTTTACTTATTGGAATAAAGCAGTTTTTGTTTGAAACGCATCGCCTTTTACTATTTTGGCTATACTTGGTCACTCATCATACATCTTTGAAGCTGTATTCAACAGCGTGAACTTGGTATTCTATCAAGGGAGCATTTGCTGTTGCCGGTGAAGACTTTTAGGTCATCCGCACTTGCTACTTCTTGGTTTGAGTCTTGTTCGCTTATTGCTTTTACTAAAAAGCATTGAAATGTCCTACGTATCAGTGAACAAAATGTATATTTATAAAGGAACCTGACATAATTTCCGCAGTTAAGCAACGCTTTACCCAGCACAATATAATTGCCCGTAGTGAAGCAGCGCTTTGCCCAGCGCAATATAATTGCCCATAGTTAAGCAGCGCTTTACCCAGTGCAATGTAGTTGCCCCTAGTTAAGCAGCACTTTACCCAGCGCAATGTAGTTGCTCATAGCTAAAAAGTGCTTTACCCAGCGAAATCGGTTTGCGTGGAGTTGCGTGCCGCACCAAACAGTGCACCGTCGGGCAACGTGGAGCAACGTAGAGCAGAGTTACTTAAACACAGCTACACCCCCTAACCTGCCTGGACAGTAGTAAAATAAAAAGCAATGACAAGGTTCAAACCCAGGACATGTGCACCATAACCAAAGTACTGAACCACTAAGCCACGGTAGCTTAGGGTAAACGTCTACTTTTAACATATATATATATAGATATATATATATATATATATATATATATATATATATATATATATATATATATATACTTATAAATGTTAGATTAACCATTGCTAATTGCTAAGCAGGTCTGCAGTCAGCAAAGAATTTTCAAAAATGGCCAATCACGAAAAAGTGCGGGAAATGCAGCATATTTAAGCTCCATAGGCGGGAATACTCACAATAACTGACTGTAGCTCCCATCTGCAGTTAGAATGTCTGGTGCTGGGTAGGGTACACGCTTTAGACCGCAACAATGGGGCATCGAGGAGTCAAAATACATGGTTTTGCACCTAGTCCATCATCATGAGACTCGACTCCTGCAGGGCCAGTTCCAAGGGACGGAGTATAAGGCAGAGGCTTGGAACCGGTTGGCTCATGAACTCACCAGTACCACAGGTGTCCCTCGGACTGGTGAGCAGGTCTGTCCCCATCATGCAGACCTGAAGAGATAGAAGCAGGACCTTCTGAACCAATGGATCTGGGAGGCCTGTCATATGCAAGATGGCCCACTACTAAGTAGGTAGCCATGGAATGCAGTATGTAAGACATGCTAATATAGTCTAAATAATGGATAGGTATGTCTCAATATCCCTTCATTTACTTCACAGCTGCAGGTGTCCATGCTATGAATCAGCAAGCCTATGCAGATAGGCTGCTAAGGCTGCACCACCAGCAGGTTAGTAATTATTCTGCATGTATTGTTATATAATATATGTGAGGGAGCATGACAAAAATGTTGTAGCCCAATAATACAGCAATAAAATGCAATGAATAAATTCTCTGCATGTACTGTTATATAACATAAGTCAGAGAGCCAGAAAAAGAGTGTACTAACCCATCAATAAAGGTAAAATAAATCTGGAATACTATCTCTGCATGTACTGTCATATAATATAACTGAGCAAGCCTGAAACAGAGTGTTGTAACCTATCAATAAAGGTATAATATGTCCTGAATATGTCTCCCATATGCACTGTAATATCAAATAAAGGAGAGAACCTATAGAAAAGAGTGTTCAATGTAATTAATAAAGGTATAATACTTGGAGTGTGTCTGTGTCACTTACTTTGAAATGTTATCGTACCCTTGCAATAAATAAATAGTACTGTTGTATTAGGTGCTGTCAACCCACAGTTGTGCAGTCCCAAATGAAGTGGATGAAGGAAGTGCCAGTAGCTGTGACGCATATAACATTTATTTCCTGAATAAATTCTCTGCATGTGCTGTTATATAACGTAAGTCAGAGAGCCAGGAATAGAGTGTAGTAACCCATTAATAAAGGTAAAATAAGTCTGGAATACTATCTCTGCATGTACTGTCATATAAAATAAGTGAGCGAGCCTGAAGAAAAGTGTTGTAACCTATCAATAAAGGTATAATATATCCTGAATAGGTCTTCTGTATGCACTGTAATATCAAATAAAGGAGACAGCCTGTAGAAAAGAGTGTTTAATGTGAATAAGAAAGGTATAATACTTGGAGTGTGTCTGTGTCAGTTACTTAGAAATGTTGTTGTACCCTTGCATTAAATAAATAGTACTGTTGTATTAAGTGCTATCAACCCACAGTTGTGCAGTCTCATATAAAGTGGATGAAGGAAGTGTCAGTATCTGTGAAGCATGTAACAGTCCTCAACAGTTGTTAAATGGCTGACATGCATAGGTAAATCTGACACACAAGTAGCTTGTCAAGGTGTTCCCCAGAAATGTGAGTGTGCTACATGAAATGTAGGGTTCTGTAGAAAATCAATTGAACATGTCACGTGAACACATCCAGATGTGTAGATACATAAATATAAAAATAAAATACAAGTATGTAGCAGTAACATCTGCATCTTGGACAGTTACTATGTCAGATATAGGTCAGGTATATAATGAACTAGCCAAACCCATTACACAATCTAATGCATGTTGCCTAGTGTAATAATACATGTAGGGGATATACACCTGCAGTCAATAGGAATGTAGTGTAGAGTTAAAGTACTAATAAGATGTTAATGGAGGTTTCTTTTTATACCCTACTCCATGTGCATAAACAATGCAATTCCACACCTCAATGGGTATGTCAAATCTCAAAACATTTGTTGGGACATATGTCCTATTGTTCTATAAAATCTGCATTTACTTTGATGCATGTCCCCTGTTAAAACACCAGAATCTTGGTGGCCTGTTGCCACCAATCATCCCTGCATGCTGTTGTAATGTCCACTGTCGTTCAATATATGCATGTGTTATGCTTGCTGTTCAACTGTTGTAACCCTGGTGTGTTGGGTTAATGGGAATATTACTGCATGCTTTTACAACTAATTTGGAATGCTGTTGTCTATGTTGTAATTAAACACACCTAATCACAGAACGTATGGGAAGGCCGGTCCCAGCGGACCCACCTGTCCCTTCTCAGCTGGCGATTGCACCTGGCACCAGCAGGTCTGGTGCCCAGCCTGGGCTACCCTCCGCCATTTGTTCTGTGCCACCTTTGAGTGGAAGCACTGCAGGGGATGGGGCTCACCCCCCTGCAAGTGTGGGCAGAGAAGGGCCACCTGCCACCCTCCAAAGGGTCCGGGTTGTGGTGCGCAAGGAGATCCAGCGTTTAGTCACTGATCCCCTATGCCAGCTCGAGGCGAGAGTGGCTCGAATCATGGGTGAGCCTGCCCCTCCTATGCAGCCCCCAGCACAGTGACCCTCGGGTCTGTGAATGTTCAGTGGTGACTGCCCATGGGTGGGGATCTCAGTCCCACTGTTACAATCTGTGGGCTCATGGGCTTGCAATTTCCAAACATCCGTCCCCATCAATTGTGTTCACCCACTCCATGTGTCATACTTCGCCCCTGTATGCATCTTGATTGTCTTGTCTGTTTACCTCCCCAACCTACCTCCCCAAATATACCTACTTCCTCTATCTCACTTTCCACTCTCACCTGAAAAAAAAGGGCAATCTGTACCCACAAAAAAATTACGCCCCATACATAGCTGCCCATTTCGCACACATGTCCGCTGGACATGTAAACTAATAATTATAATTGGCAGTACAACATACTTTGTTGTCCTCACCCCTCTGTCAGGGGTGGATGGTTTCAAATTTCACTCCAAATTTGCAACATATGCACAGCTGCTTCTGGTAAAGAAATGGGCAGCTAAGGGCCTTCCCTACACCCGTCCTGCACATCCCGAGCTTGTTTTCCTACTGTCTTTCCCTCTCTGTGCCCCCTTTTTCACCACTTTCCTATCTCCCCATTTTCTTTTCTTTCAAAGAAATTAGCAAGGGGGTTAGCAGGAGTAAGCACTTTTAAGCAGTAGTAAGCGGGTTTAAGTGAGTGTGCGCATGTGTGCGCTTAGCTAAGCAGCGCTAAGTGTCGTGCAAACCCGCGCAAACCCACTTACAACTGCTTAAAAGTGCCTTAGTCACTCTATGTCAGGGCCCTTGTTCTGCTCAGCAGCAAAATAAAATACCTCTGTCAGTCTCGAACCTCAGACCTTGGACACATTAGACTGCATGAAGTATCACTAAGCCACAACAGATATACAATAATTTGGTGCTGAAATAAAATATATCATGCATTACAATGAGTGAATGAAAAGGAAAAATAGGAAGGCCATAACACAAAGCTTGTTCTGTGGATCTTTACCAGCAATTGTTGTGGAATTGCATTACATGAGTGTGATGTGAGAAGCAGCCATTCAAGCAGCAAATAATGTTACAGAGGCATTTTACAACCCCCACAAAGTATCATAGCAGAACAAACACTGGCATATCTGAGTAGGGCAGAGGCCATACCTCCTAACTGTGACAACTTTCCAGGGATGTCCCTGATTGTGAAACATATTTTAGCTGTGTCCCTCGGAATCCCTCAGAAAAGTACTGACATCAGTCAGAAAGGTGTACTATTACACAATGAATTCTGACAATAATAACAGTAGACACTGCTTGTACTTCATGAAAGGAGTAATAATCCATATGCACTGCTTCACTGAAGTCTACACCTACTGTCCCTATTATGTGTAAGGTGTACCTCACTTTCAACTACCTATCCCTGACTCCATGCAATGATGTATTTGAGTGTTCCATAGGCCTGGCAGAGGCACAAACACACAGGGATATAAGCTATACTGCTGTTACACACTCTGCAAATAGCTTTGGTAGGACCTCCACAAGCATACCCTTATGTAGGTGTACAACACAGATATACCAAAGGATGTAGCTATGTACTGGTAGCAACTGACTGTAACAATGCCATTGTACCAGTCCTGAAAACAACTGTGAGTTGCACGGATAAAGAATGACAGTGTAACTTCTGGCTACCATCTGGATAGGTTCACAGTTGGGAACTATGCAGACAAACCACCTGCCTTGATAAACTGACAGGTACACACCAATCCTTTAAGTCCAGTCAGATAATATTCACACATTAATACATAATGCTCTCTGTATGTAAGCAACCCCCCCCCCACAATTAAAAGATACTTGTGTGTTGAGGGTCTACCTAGGGTGTAGGTAGGCATACTCAGTACTGGAATTGTCCGGTTGTCCTGCGAACCCTGTGCTAATGTCAACAATAAAAAACACAAACCCTGCAGAAGTGAGTACATTAATATTCACACTATAACAGTTCACAAACAGTTCATGTGCCAAAAGATTACTTCTCAATAACTACATTTGTATGGCAGTTAATTATATGAGTAGAAAAGAAACTACATAGTCACAAAAATGTTGTGTAAGCATTTGTAGGGGTGAGTAAAACTCTACACTGATAGCTCTGTATTGGAAGTGGCAATAGTCAGGTCTGAGTACAACATGTACATCACTGGCTACATCTCTAGCTTCATTTATAAGATGTATACCAACCTTCTGACTTGCACAACAGTGTTCACAGCAAACAAGCATGGGCCCCACTCTGGAAATCTGAAAGGGCTACACCTGCATACCTTAGCAAGTTATAGCATTGGGTTGCTATGACAGTGAGTACTGCAATTACCACACAGCAGGCTGTATGCATTTACCAAATGCTGGGCAACAATTGGTGCAGAGAGCATCACATGGACATGTGCAGATACCTATAAAAGCAGATTGTACTTGCTATCCCCACATGCAATCATTACATTGCATGTGTAAGCAACTGTACAACTCCTGCAGAGTATTGTCAAACTGTAGCACCCAAGAAATAAAAATATAATTAGGTAACAAATATATAGACCTAATTAAAAACTAAAGTTATTAATTAAGAAAAAAAAAATAATTAATAACCCCAAACTAAACTTAAGTAAGAATCTTTACTTAATAAAAAAAAAAAACTGTCAAAGCATACACAGACGGACCTGAAAGGGACAAACAGGTATGTAACAGTTTGTAGTTACCGGCAAGTAGTAGATGTTTATCAATAGTACTGTACTTACTCTGAAACATGCATATGTGGCAGCAGTAGGTATGTATGTACTGATGCCATGCATAACTACTGCCAAGGAGAAATTAGTGTGTAGCTGTGTGCAGTGGGACATAACTGTGACATATGTAGCTCAGCATTATATGTCAAACATCTGAACATGTTATCTATGGTCTGTACAGTACTGCATTTAATGGCAGTTTGGGGGAGTAGTGCAAACACCTATATAAACTTGGATGTCACAGAGTAAGACATGCATGATAGTCACATAATGTGTAGCTTAGCATTGGCAACTGCTGTACCAGGCTAGTATTGTAAGTATCATTTGCAGCTATATATACTCTTGTACTATTACTGTATGCACACATGTGACAACTGTCCATGTTGTAGCAAGGCCCAACAGGTCATCTGTGAGGTGTACGGACTTACAACAGTGTGGACCCTGTGTCTGTATGACACACATAAGGTGAGATATATATGTGTCTGATATATTAGCAAATGAACATGTGCATAGAGCAAGGGACATACTGCAATTGTTTGTGAAGGGTGGACATTTATATGTTGGTGCAGGTTGTTATGTGTATATTTATATGTAGGTTGTAGTGTGTGTCAAACAAGACAGCATACAGTGCTGGCATATGACATGTGTTGTTCAAATGCTGTGGGTATGATTTGTTAGGTTTTAAGTCTTCCAGATAGGGGTTCCTGCTAAAGATACATGTGCTGAGAATACCTTCCATGCATTCTGCACAAGACTGTGCAATATCATTACATAACTGTATCCCCCTCAACCTTTGTGTAATTGATATTCCCACCATGAAAGGTGGACTGTATATGTGCCCATATGTATATCTATATGTACACCACTGGATGTTCATATGTACGCTCAAGCTCAATGTTGTACACGTATTGCCATCCCTGTTGTTAAAAGCCCTGTACCCATGAACTGCCACATAGGTGGTAGTCTATTCAACACCGAAAGTGTGATAAGAGACTACGGAACACAGGTGGACAGTAGTGTCCGTTATGATAATCACAGTGCCACACTAGTCATGTAAACTGAGTACAGTCCACATGTCATCAGTAAAGGTGTGTCATCCATGGAAGCAGAGGTCAGTGTTCCACTGTACTCATCAGTCATAACACCCATCATAGAGTACAATGGCCCTGTTGGTATGTACCTCAGAAGACATCCACAGCAACTGTAGACGCCAGACACATACCTCACAAAGAGTATTACTGAACTCAAACAGATGCCCTATGCTGAGTGTCTTACAAATCCACAGCTACACTGTGTCACATACTGCCTACCCAGAGGCTACCTCTGCCTAACATACAAAGCTAGGCCAAACCCACAGGTGTTGGACACGCTCCATGTAAACAGATGAAACTCCATACAAGCGACACACTGTACTGATCTAAACCTTGTAACATCAAAAAGCAGAACATGCTTGAGTGACACATTATCATCTCAGACACATACCATACTCTGGAACTAACTACCTATCAATAGCAAATGAAGGTCCTCATTAACAGTTGCCATGAATAATCATGATGATTGGATGTGAGATAAGAAACACAACCCGGTAATCACTACTGTGGCTCTGCATGACAGGGGCACATGAACCTACATTACATGGGTGTTGAAGGGCAGGGTACCATATGACTAGGCTTCCATAGGCCCTACGGATAATAGCCTATTAGCTACCTAGGACCTGATACACACACGCATGTACCTGTTGCATCACATGCTATGTGAGGTTGACTGGGTGTGATGGAGAATGTGTAGCCGAATGTGTCAAAGATGTGTATATGTGTGATAGCCTAGTGGGAAACTGTGTATACCATGGTATGTAGTGTTGTAGCTCTAATCCCATCAAAAAGTAAGTATGCTATTGCTAGGCAGGAAAAGCAGTATGGCATACGGTGTGACGTAGTCCCATGGTGTTGACTGGAGTGTGCCATTGTAGGCTAAAGCAGTACATGTATGCTTATTGATTGTTAACACTAGTGAATACAAATCACGTATGAACTGTAGTACTACCTGAAGCTGTAGGCCTAAACAGCACAGTATGGTTTATATCCACATTGCTTGGTAACACTGTTTTGTTTGTTACCTGTAGTCCTCACACATTACATACCTCAGGCATGAGGTTTTGTAGGTGCTGACACACAGTACTGTATGGTACACAGGCAAAACTAATCTGGGTTGCCACACCTTTGTGCCTTGTAGGTATGTCTGATGTGTGTATAGGTATGCCTGTAACATTGCCTCGGTGGTATGTGTGTCACAGGATATAAGTGCATATCTAGCAACATGTATAGTGTAGTACAGCAGTATGTCACCTATAGTAATGAATGTGCACATATGTTACTGAGGGGTTTGCTATCAACAAGTAGCGTGGTGTACTGGTAGTACTGTAACCGTACTGTACATTCATTTCAATGGATGACAAATGTCTGTATGCATTAGCTTCATATACACCTCCTGTGGCTAGGTGGTGCATTGTGTCACATATAGTGTGCCATGTACTGTTGTATAGTCTTACACACTGGTTCCACTTTGTTGCTGTGCAGAACGTGGTTTGGTATATAGTATGTGCCAGGCACTGTCAGGCAGTTGTGGGCTGAGCAGTCATATGTGGTATTAAAAGTGTGTATCTACTGACAGCCAATAGGTTGCTATATATGGCATTTCATTGATGTCTGTACTTTAGAATGTTGTGTGCCACATGACTTGCTCACAATTACTGTTTTCTTGTCTTCCAGGCACATGTCTCACAACAGGAAACCCGTGTATTCCCCTGAGGAGGAGGATGTCATTGCAGATGTCCTCATACACCATCACAACCTGCTGTTCTCCAGAACCAGCCAGGACCAGCATGTGCACACTGCACTGTGGTAGGATGTTGTCCGTCGGGTGAATGATGTAGGCATGCATAACCGGACTTATGAGCAGGTATGCCATCACTGCAGTGATTTAATCAGACATGTCCGGCAGCATGCCTCCGATGTCCACAGATAACAGCTGGCCACAGGTGGTGGTGCCGCAACACATCCCCCCCTCACCAGAGTGGAAGAGCTGCTCCTCAGCGTGGTGGCTCCTGGCCAACCACTACAACACACCTGGGTCATCATGGAGGCCAGAGTCACCCAGCACTGCAATACAGAGCGTGCAGCTCAATTGTTAGAACATGCATTTATCAGATGTGTACTGTGTATGCAGAAGATGTGGAGCCTGGTGTCATGCAATACTGATAATTTGGGACATTATCTGTATGCCTGTGACTGTCACCTCATGTACTACTGTTAAATTGCAAACTCACAGCAGCAATGCCATAGTTGTTGACACTGACAAACTGTCTCACATCCTTGCAGGTCCCTCTGGTGTGATAGCAAGACAGCAGACCCATGCTGGTGAGTGGTCTACATTTAATACAGCATATAACATGTGCATGTCATAGGAGAGTTGTAGGCCATATACACATGTTAAACACCTACACATAGTGCATGCTCTGCATGTTCTCTGTGGGACTATGCACATCCCAGTAACAATTGTAGCTGCCTCAAACACATGCAATACACAGAGCATCCCAAACAATTGGGGTACACTGTAGTGGACATTGTATAGGCAGAGTCAATACACTTGCACACAACATACACCACTTTGTCATATGGAGTATGTGTTAATATGATACACATGGCATATGTAGACATCTGCTGTAAGGTCATACTCCAGTATCCCAAATGTCATCAACACAGCACACATACTATACCTGAGGGGTAGAGGCCTATCATGGGGCTGTGTGACATGCGTCAATGCACAACACAGTCATGTTAGGCAATGCTCCCTATTGAACACCTGATATGCCCATGTAACAACTGGCTGTGAAATGGTAAATGTAACCTAAGTGGTGCAGGTCAGGTACAGCAAGATAGTTGCCAGTGTGACATACATTAGTGGCCTTGACTGACCACATGATGCTGCCTGATGATGGCTCATGGTACTACACTACATCCAGTTACAGTACCTACAGTAGTACACATAGCATTCATTGTTATACACCTGACAGTTGTGTGCATCCGGCCATGGAATGTATACCTATGAGTGATGGTGCACAGGACATTGGAAAGCATTTCAGACTTGCACTGCAATGTTGTGTCCATGTACACATTGTGTTCCAGGGTGAGGCCAATCATTGAACAACACACATGCATCAATGACATGTATACTGTTATCAACAAGGACTCTCTACACTTGCACTGCATGCTGTTGAGCAACACACATCCTGCATGCTGACACGTGTGATAGGACTCTTTGTCTTGTGATACTATATTCCACCATCAACCACTAATGAATATATTCCATATTGCTGTTGATGAGTGAGTGTGTGTGTGTGTGTGTGTGTGTGTGCGTGTGTGTGTGTGTGTGTGTGTGTGTGTGTGTGTCAACTTGACTGAGTAGTGTATTTGTGTGCATGTGTGCTAACATCCTGTACAGATGGTAAAGTGTGTTTCCTGTCTCCCTCTCACAGGTGCTGAGGTATTGTTGGATGAGTGCAGCAGGGAACCTGAAGTCACTGCCACAAATAGTGAACATGATGATACATGTGTTGTGGCACAGGCAGGTTTAACAGGGTCTGTCGTTGGTCCATCAATCGACAGTACACAGCTTTCCACCCCATCTATGCGCACATACATACTGCCAATACATCCCTCAACACCAATGGCCTTAGGTGAGGAACAGCATATGGTAGGCATTGACCAGGACAGTGTGGTATCTATGGCTCATGCAACCCCACACAGCAGCCATGCCCAGACACCCAGAACGGTACCACACAGGCATATGTCCAGGGGTTCTCATGGGAGCACCGCTGGTCATAATGCTTCTGGCAGACATGCCCGCACAGGTCTCAGAACCTCAGGTATGTTCCGGGCTGTAATGCAAGTACAGGCACATATGGAACAGCACACCAGGCAGGGACTAAGGGTGCAGAGGGCTCATAACACTGCTATCAATGATAGTATCCATAACCTTGCCGGTGCCATCCATAATTACACCGATGTCATTGATAGACATTGGGAGGAGACACTAGATGTCCTCCGCAATGTAATGTCCATGTGCCAGGACAGTGCAGGATGGCTGGGACATTAACGTGGATGTATGCCAGCAACATCATCAGCTGGCAGTCATCACGGATGAAAAACAAGTGCCAGCCGCTCCCGTAGTGGCAGTACCAGCCCCAGCAATGTTGTGGCTGGGCTGTCGGTAGACCTTCCGAGACGGCCATGTGCACATGGCTCTGGCCAGTCCCAGCAGGGACATGGGTCCAGTCAACATCCCTCTGCCTCTGACGATAGTACCCAGTCTGGCTTAGTACCCAATACTGTCCGTGTCACCCCTGCCAGGCACAGGTACTGTGTCCTTGGCCAGAGACTGTGATCTGTACAGCCTGGCAGGTACAATCTGTGGCTGTCCCACAACCTCCCTTATTTGGCAGCCACAAGGGGGAACTGTGTGCATGCAGACACACACACACACACACACACACACACACACACACACACACACACACATAATACCAACACCTAGGGCTAACACATACACACACACATTACATCAACACTGATCCATCCTGTACTGTTGTCCCTCAAACACACACACACACACGCACACACACACACACACACACACACACACACACACACACACACACGCACACACACACACACGCACACACACACACATACATGCCAATTGGATGGGTCATTGTCGGGCTCTGGCAAACCAATAACACACCATGTGCATATGATGAAACTGTGTCACCTCCTGTCATCTGTGACATTGATGCAGGAATAGGCTAACATGGTGCTGATGCACAGGGTGACCTAATAGCAGTGTAGCAATGTTAGCATGTTGTCAACAGTAAAGTGTAATTATATCCTTGTAGGTATATCTGAGCAGGCATGATGCATCAAAGCTATGATTATCAATGTAGTATTGTTTACATCAGTGTTAATTCCAAACATGGATTGTCCGCCCATGTGCCACTTGGCTGATGTGTGTGGTACTGGCAGCATGTGTTGGTGAGTGGACATTATGTATGTGATGTGTGCAGTACAGATTTCAAGGTGTACATTTGTGAACATGGTGGAGGTGCACTGTCTGCATGTGCATTCATGCTGGACACATGGGAAGGGTGACATGCCCTGTATTGCACAGTGTTAACACTTCATATTTCCTATTGGTGTCCAGTATGCATTTTACTACACATATGTCACAACTTGGGTATACGTGTATATGACATAGTATGACAATATGCTGTGGGTGATACTGTTAATATTGGTCATTGGTTTGCATTCTGGTAGTGTACATAACCTCAACAGCCTGATTTTAACCAATTGTTAGATGATGTCTTGACAACTGACACACAGCTGTAGGATACACAGTAGCATTTGAATCATTCTGGTACTGTACTATACCAGTTACCAGTGGTATTGACCACCACACATTCCTGTGCCCACTCCTGTTTGGCATGTGGCCATCCTAGGTACAAGCAGACACACTAAGGATATGTCCGTCCATATCTGGTAATGCATACAGTGGCCTACAATGCATTCTCCGGATTAGACAGTTATCCTCCACAAGGGTATCATACAGACAGATACCTATTGACAAGCCCATGCTGTGAAGCTATGAGCCAACTATAGCATAGTCATCCACATTTACTACACATAGTATCCTGAAAGTAACACATTGGTAGTAGCCCACAACATGTAGCAGTGGTACCGATGTGTACATACAGCCACATGTGATGTCATCTGTCCTATGATATTCACATTCCCAAAGGTATGCTGATGTCCCTCAGTGTATCACATAAGCAATAAAGGGTCTGTATGCATATCCACGGAGTTGTTGTACACCTATAATGAATGGTCATTATTGTCAGACTGTGTTGTGTTTGAACATGTCTGGAATATGCCCCAGGCATAAACCCTCACTCAGACTATTCTATAGAAACTGTCATGTGTGTGTGTGACACAGATAACCTAGGGCACAGATCACTACAGTGGCTGGACTTGTCACATGCATACATATGCGACCTACGGTCTGAGAAGCAGCAGCACCAACTGTCAATGGTAACAGATGCATTTGTGTTGAAAGCAGGCTTCACACCTATGAAGTGATTGAGGTCACATGTACATATATGTCTTGTCCACACAGTTACCAGGTCACATGTACATATGTGTATTTGCCACACAGATACCTGAAGTGTGCAATGCACATACTGTTGTTTTACTGATATGTCATACAGTAGTAAAAGCAAAACCCACAACACATTGATCAACAGTGTCACTCACATACACACACAGCCATTGCAGGATTCAAACACCTACCTAACTATGTTATGATACTAGAGAGATAAGTATTATCACAATATGCTATATGCTTTACTGGAAGTTTTTATTTCCACTGCTGCATTTGTGGGATACTGACATCATCAAACCTGCCAAAGAGGAATTCACCTCTTTTAATGTGTTTTCACAGTCTCCAAAAAGGCCACTCTTCTCATAGGAAATGATACACACATACACCCCCCACACACACACTCAGCAATTGCAGGATTCAAACCCCTATCTAGCTATGTTATGATACTAGAAAGATACGCATTACTATGACGCGCTATATATTTTACTGGAAGTTTTCATTTTCACTGCTGTATTTGTGGGATACTGACATCATCAGACTTGCCAAAGAGGAATTCACCTCTTTTAATGTGTTTTCACAGTCTCCAAAAAGGCCACGTCCCTCAAAAGAAATCACACACACACACCAATTACAGGATTCAAACCCCTACCTAACTATGTTGTGATATTAGAGAGATACACGCATTAACAAAACACGCTATATGCGTTAGTGGGAGTTTTCATTTCCATTGCTGTATTTGTGGGATACTGACATCATCAGACTTGCCAAAGAGGAATTCACCTCTTTTAATGTGCTTTCACAGTCTCCAAAAAGGCCACTCCTCTCAAAGGAAATCACACACACTCACCAATTGCAGGATTCAAACCCCTACTTAATTATGTTATGATACTAGAGAGATATGTATTAACATGACATGCTATATATTTTATTGGGAACTTTTATTTCCACTGCTGTATTTGTGGGATACTGACATCATCAGATTTGTCAAAGCGGAATTCACCTCTTTTTATGTGTTTTCACAGTCTTCAAAAAGGCACTTCTCTCAAAGGAAATCACACATACATACTCAGCAATTGCAGGATTCAAACACCTAACTAACTGAGAAATACGCATTAACACGACAAGCTTTATGCTTTACTGGAAGCTTTTATTCCCACGGCTGTATTTGTGGGATACTGACATCATCAGATTTGTCAAAGAGGAATTCACCTCTTTTTATGTGTTTTCACAGTCTTCAAAAAGGCACTTCTCTCAAAGGAAATCACACATACATACTCAGCAATTGCAGGATTCAAACACCTAACTAACTGAGAAATACGCATTAACACGACACGCTTTATGCTTTACTGGAAGCTTTTATTCCCACTGCTGTATTTGTGGGATACTGACATCATCAGACTTGCCAAAGAGGAATTCACCTCTTTAAGTGTGTTTTCACAGTCTCCAAAAAGGACACTCCCCTCGAAGGGAAATCACACACACACACACACACACACACATACACCCCCACACACTCAGCAGTTGTAGGATTCAAACCCCTACCTAACTATGTTATGATACTAGAGAGATATGCATTAACACAACACACTATGTGCTTTATTGTGTGGTTTTTCTTCTCCTGCTATATTTGTAGGATGCTGACATCATCAGACTGGACATGGTAATATGTGTGCACTTTGTTTTATGCAATCCCAGGATTGAACCATGTGGGTCAGCAGGTGTGAACAGCTTGAACATGTCTTCACAATTCTTAGCTTGTGTGATCCATCTGTGGACAAATTGCCATTCCTTTATTTGACAGTACATATTTATGCACAGATTGTTGGTTTTGTGGATACGACATGTGTCTGGGATGTTGATAAAGGGCTATTCAAAGTCTATGTGGGACGTGTGTAGCTCCTTTCAGTGATGTATGTCCTGGGTGACTGTCTTGACAACAGTCTAGCAGGTTTGGAAAACATGATATGCCCATTAACATACCACAGTTGGTTGGGTTGTGTGTTTGTCAGCTTCCAATAGCTCTGTTTCTGACTGAAATCATGATGGACTCCAAGGCCTAGCAGGTCAGACTTCATAGGCTTATAGGACTATAGCTGCCATGGTCTGTTGTGCACCAACACTTGTGGGGTGTGCCATATGTTGCTGTATCACATTCAACAGTTTAAGATCCTGTAGAGAGGGTGAGGCTCAACATACTGTTCCGGTGCAGGGTCTGTTTGTTCTGTAGTTCACTTATGACACATATGGGGAAACAATGTTATCCAAGTGATGCCATTCAATTGGCTTTGGGAGGAGCTGTTTACCCATTCTACATGTGATATCTCCTGGTATGATGATAGGGCCTTTTGTCAGTGGGAGGTGGGTATGTATGTATGTGCCTGTCTGACAGGATGTCAGCATTGTCAGTCAGGTACAGTTGACCCTGACTCAGGACATATATGAGTGTACATTGCTATTTATGACATAGCTGAATGAGGTGTCACGGTTCTGTCTGTACTCCTTCGCAGATAATCTTTACCAAACACCGACAAACCTGACCACTAAACCTTTGTTATACTCTTTTAAACACTTAACACACTACTGATCCTTTGTGATCAGTGAACAGAGTATGTCTTCATAATATCCTGACATGTCCAAAGGTCGATTTTGTGTGGACTCTCCAGTCCAGCTGGTGCATATTGGGATTTTGGCACAATGTTACAACAGCCTTATGTACACAGACAACCCTGTCCTCCTCCCAACAAACTCAGATATATGTGAGAGATGCAACTATATAGACAGACAGGAGACTGAGCTCTCTTGACCCATGACTGGCACAGTCTATCAGGTGGTGAAGGTAACCACACACACCACAAATCCAGTCTCACATAGATGTATAGCGACAGCAATCCAAATACATTACCACACAAAAACATACTCGGATGCTCTAAATAAACTCTGCCTAAGCAGCAGAAACATCCAAAGCAGACACCCAAACAACTGCTACCCCACAACAATACCCACATATCACATAGTTCACAAAGTCAGTGTGCCACACAGTCACTGCCCTTAGGGCTAAACAACACACCTAATACACTTGTAATAGGTGACTCCTATTGTCAGACACACTGACGTCCAACTCACCAGGCTGAACAAGGAGAAGGTCACTTTGAGCTGTCTGTTGGGTGCCAGGATCTGCCACATAACACATGCATTCAGGTCACTCCAAAGCAAGTACAAATATGGCTCCATCATTGTCCATGCTGGCATGAAAACCCTCAGATGTTCCTCCCTGGACTACATGACAAGAGACATAGAGGAGCTCACTGATCATGTAGCCCAGGCCAGTATGACCCTGACCTTGTGTAGCATCTTACCCTCACCAAGAATGATGTCACAGTATATAGACAAACTGATCACTTTTAACAGTTGTCTAACATATTGGTGTCATTCAAAGGGGATCCAGTGTCTGTCAGCCTGGGATGACATGCTCAACATGCCACGTAGCTTTGCTATGGACGGCTTGCACCTGTCACCCCTAGGATTTCAAATACTGGCTAAGGCTCTTGCCACCCCCATAGTGGCTTTTTTAAGCGAGGCTCAGAAGACATACCCACCTCCATAGATGTTACAAGGTAAAAGAAGCTAAGAGTAATGCTGCTCAACAACAGATGTCTAACCCCCAGAATGCACGCACTCAGGACTCTCCTCAGTATGGAGACTGTTGATATCTGTGCAGTAACAGACACCTGGTTCAGGCTCCCAAAAGCACACCAGCACTACCAGGTTTTACATCATACCATGCTATTCTGACACAAGACTCGGACCGGCCAACAAAAATAGGGGGAGTATCCATATACATCACACATACACACACCTCCAGGTTAGTAGCACTGCACGAATCATCGGAAACCATACATGTGCAAGTAACAGTGGCCCAAACTGCATTTCAGTTTGTAGACTGCTATAGGCCACCCTCCCGAACTCAGGAACACCACTCGGTATTCCTGGGAACACTGGAGAATATGAAGGTCTCTCCAAACACCATTATATTGGGTGACTTCAAATACACAAACATTGACTGGGAATACTACTCAAGCACCAACAGCCTCGCACAACCATTGCTAGGATTTATAGACTCAAATGCTATGGCACAACTGGTCACCACACCCACAAGAGGGGAAAACATGTGGGACATGATCATCACCAACATGGGGACTCTATGTTCCACACCAGAGGTATACCCCTCATTGGTAAGGTCAGACCATACATTTATCTCACTGGACATACATATCCCATCCACAACCCCATCCTAGGTAATCTCGGTGAAGAACTTCTCAAAAGCAAACATCACACTTCTACAAACCGAGGTGGTATCCGTCAAAGACCCTGGGACAGTGGTAAATACGGCTCAGACCACTGAATCCTTTACAAATGCATTCTATGGACACCTACTGGAATGCATGGATCATGCTATCCAAAATAACAACAAGACTCACTCCTCCAAAGGCATGGGACCTGTCTGGTGGACCACGGCCATTAACAAGCTATACAATGAAAGGAGGAGGCTACTACATGATAGAGCACAATCACAAAAAGGGAAGGCATCTCTGATCAGTACTAGCAAAAAGCTATGATCACTCATTAATTCATCTAAGGACCGCTTCTAACGAACACTTGCAACAGACACTAAGGACAATCACAAGGCCTTCTTTAGTTATTTCGGGAACCTGGGTGGAAACTCCCAGATATGCTGTGAGTTACTGCATAATGACAAAACATACACTGAACCCACTGACATTGCCAACATCCTGGCAAACAGGTTCAGTGCAAATGTTCCCCCCATCCCCCCTAAAGTGCAAATGTCCATCCCAACAGGGTGTAGCCTCCCTGACATAACAGATGAACAGGTGAGTGCTGCCCTCCCCAAAGCAGATAGCACAGCATCAATGGGACTGGACGGTGTCCCGGCCTGCGTCTTACACGAGCTTCATGACGAACTTAACACTCACATTAAGTCACTGTTCAATATCAGAGTTACTACAGGATATGTACCCAAGGAATGGCGTACAGCAACAGTGTTCCTGCTCCACAGAGGTGGTGCCACAAGGGACCCTGGACAATATCGCCCAATAAGCCTAACTAGCCTGGTCTGCAAAGCTATGGAGCATATCATCATGGAATCCATACACATAGACATCAGGAACCTACAGAAACTGGATCCTACACAATTCAGCTTTGTTGTGGGCAGATCTTGACTCTTGAACCTGTTTGACATCTTTAAACAGTTACCAGGTCCATAGACTTAGAGAAGGTTGTCCACACAGCCTACCTGGAGCTCGCAAAACAGTTCAACACAATACCCCCCTAGGGCATTATGCATAAGCTCACTGGCTTTGATATCGATACATATGTCACAAGATGGATTGCTAACTGGATCATGGATAGCACCCACATGGTCAGTATTGCAGGTGCCATGTCTGACTATACACCAGTTACACGTGGCATCCCACAAGGCTCAGTTCTGGGACCTCTCTTGTTCAGTATATATTTCTCAGATGTACAGGCTAACACAGGAGGAATATGGCTGACCATGTTCGCAGATGACTGTAAACTGGGTGCCATAATCAACTCTCCAGCTGGCACAAGCATCCTCAAAAAGGGTCTCATAGAGATGGATAACTGGTGCCAGAGCCATGGCCTACAGCTAATTGCCATTAGATGCATAGTCATCTCCTTTGGGAATAACAACATTTTCCACACATTACCACATAGGTGATAATCCATCACATACGGTGGGTGTTATTAGGGATTTGGGGACATGAGTAGTTAGTACTCTCGCCTTTGACAATCACGTTGCCAATGTGGTTAGACAGACCTTCTATATAGCTCACCTTATCCCATAAGGTTTCACATCTAGATCAAGTGGGGTCATTGTGCCCCTATACTCATCAGGCCCATGCTTGGATACAATGCCCCATTCCGGATGTACCTTACTCGACACCTGCAGCAACTGTAATGGCCACAAAAGTACCTCACCAAGTAGATCTAGGGACTCATACAGATGCCCTGCACAGTTTGGCTGTGGTAACCACAGCTCTACTCATTCACTTACTGCCTACTCGGATTCAATCTGTGCCTGTTGTTTAAAGCCATGTCCATCACAGAATTAATGGACAGGCTCCACCTCAGGATATCCAAGTCCCGTAGAGCTACACGCTCCACGGACGGAAACATCAGCACTGATATTAATAGGACATGCTGGAGGGGCAGATTCATATCCCAGATGCTCCACTCACTTTGGAATGAGATCCCAGTCCCGCATACGCAGAGAACCCCACTGACCACCTACATGAGACATCTTGACAAGTGTATGGGTGATCGTATGTTTAGCCCTGGGATATCTTCTGGGTCCCAGGTAGACAGAGGCACAATAAACTAAACATAAGTGGGCTGTCTTGTGTGACCTACTATTCACAGGCACAGTCTACTAATCTAACAGGGTTGGGAAAGCCAAACACACTCTGGCTAGGCTTATACATGCCCTAGGGCAGATAGCCTAGTATCATCCTCTGAACCTATGATAATGTTCGGGATGCACATTGTTTATTGATGATACTGATTGCAGGTTTTGTTTCTTCTTTGCTCTCCCACTTTCTATGAACAACCTAAGTATCTGCAGAACATATTTGATTATGACAGGGTTCCACTATATTATATATGTGTCTGTTGTCATATAACTGTGTGCACAAGGTGGATTGGTGAGTAGTGAGAGGTTCCTGGGTTAACACATGCAACTGCCGGATATGTGTGGCCCTCCGCTGAACTCAGACATGGCCTAAGTGTGTGAGCATGCCCAGTTCGGCCTTTCACTGTTTTATTGCCTGACATTTGTCTCATTTATTTGTGTGTGTGTGAGCATGCCCAGTGTGACCTTTCAGTATGTTGCTGTCTGAGGTCCACTACATTTGTTGATGTGTATGAACATTACCAATATTAACATTTATACTATATGTGTGTTGAAAATCAGGTTCTGTTCCCACCTTTGTGTCTTAACTCAACAGGGATTATGCTATGCCTGCAGGGTTTCCATGAGATACTTTGCATAGACTTACCAACATTTCTTCATAGAAGCTGACCACTGAAATGCTGTCATGGTTTAGTGGTTCAGTACTATGACTATAATGCACAGTATCCTGGGTTCGAGGACTGTCACTGCTTCATATTTTCATACTGGGCAGAACAGACTGCTTCAGGAACAGTGAAGCAAATATGACCATGTTTACCTGCTTTTGCTGAACTATGCCCAACTTTGACCAAACTTAAACAACATTGCTCAATGTTAACCAACATTGCTGAACGGTGCCCAATATTGCTCAACATTGCCAGAAGTTGTGCTACTTAGTGTGTGCAATTTTGTTTACTTATACTAAATAGTGGTAAGAGCTGTTTAGCACTGCTTTATATTGCTTAACACATGGCAATCATGCCTCAGGTGGTGCTGCAGGGCTGCCTATGTCAGATGCACATATTACACTCCCTATACATGTTTGTTAACAGGTAGTGTCAAGTTAGGCATCCCTTTTACTATATGTGCGAGTCAGAGAGAGGTATCATTTCCAGGGTTCCTACTGAGCCAGTGTGTATATGCTATGCGTTGCCTCTTTGCCAAGGCCAAAACATACTGGGCATGCCTCCTTCTGCCTACTGGGGCAGGCTCAGGTTGTTCCTCCTCCGAGTCATGCTCTGCCTGTAATGGCCTTGGCAATGGTGGGGGGCTGTTTGGCCCAGCACTATGCTCCTCCTGCTGCAGTTGTTTTTGCAGGATCATATTATGTAGCATAGCACATACCATGACTATTTGGGTACATGTAGTTGGTGAGTACTGCAAGGCTCCACCAGATGTGTCCAGGCACAGGAACTGTGACTTGAGCAGCCCAAACACACGCCCGATTACATTTCGTGTTTGTTCATGGTAGCTTCCAGGGCAGCCAGCACACACATTCATTATTATGCCCTGGGCATCACACATGACCTGGCAGTTGATGGAGGGGAAACCCTTGTGGTTAGAGTAGACCCTACCCTGCTCACCAGCTGGTGCTTTGATGCGTATGTGAGTGCAGTCTATTGCACCCACTACTTCAGGGTATTCCGCTATTTGCTGGAAGAGAAGCATATTACTGGCCAATACCTCACGGGAATTGGGGAAATATACATAATCACTGACATGTGCTGACACGGCATTCAGGAACTGGTGCAGTATCCTGGATGCTGATGCCTGTGAAATCCCCATCATATCACCAGTTGGTCTCTGGAAGGTACCTGTTGCTAGTATTCTTAGGCCAACACATACCTTGGTTTCCACTGGGATGGGTTCCCCTCTGTTGGTTCTGTGTGTGAGGCATGGTCTGCACAGCTCAACAATTTGCTGCATGAGGTATCTGTCCACTCTATAGAACTCCACTATCTCCAGCTCATGTAGCCCCTGGTAGGTTACCCTGGGCCTGTACACTGTTCTCCGTCTCCTCACTGTGGGTTGCTCAGCAGCATTCGCATTGTCACCACCCTCAGCATGTTGCATATGTCACCTTATAACAGCAATGGCAGCCCCTAACATTTCTTTGTCTCAGTAAAGCTTTTTCAGTTTTCACTTCTGTTAGCTTACTGCAGTGTTGCAGTGTCTCTGAGAAAAACATAGTGAAAAGTTGTTTGCTGCGTTTTAAGTGCTGGGCTGTGCTGGGCTAGTGTACTGCCTGTGTAATTGCCTGATTCTGATTGTTTTCACCTGCTAGCTCTGCTAGTACTTCCTGTTTAATTTCCTACTATTTGTTGTGCTTCCTTTTCCCTCTCTGTTTCCTCAGGGGGGTAGTGCCGTGCACACAAGCGCAAACACGTGCACACCAGCTCACATGCGCGCACACATGCTTACATGGACTAAAACTTGCTTATTCTTGCTAAAATGCGCACACACAGGCGCAAACGCGCTTACATGGGTTTCAACAACCTTACACTTGCTTACTCCGGTTTAAACTCGTGCACACAGGCGCACACAAAGGCTTACTCGGTTTTACAGGCATGCACACACACGCATACACATTGCAGGCACTTCTACAAGAAACTTTAGTGTTGTTCACGTCATACACCTTCAATTTCTTGCCTTTAGCTAGGGTACCTGTTGACACACCTCTTGCAGTGCTGAGTAACTGACAGCAGACACATGCCACTCTACTCCAATGAGCTTCACTTCTTTCAGACATAGCCCCCTCATGATGTCACCTATCTTCTACTCTGATACTCCCCTTATCCTACTCCTACACTCCACTGACTGTGCTATTTTGCTATGTAAACTTGGGTTTCACTATCCTTACCCTTATTTGCATAGGATTGCCTACTAGTGCTTGGTTACATCTCTTAGACTGAGCTTCCCCCCTTAGCAACCTCTACTCAGTAGCCATGTTGTCTTCGGACTGCCATTCCCTTGCATTGCATATTAGGGATTACTATAAAATCCACATTTGTGAATTTTAATTATTGGTTTTCTGGTTTTTAGAGCACAGCGCATTTGCACGGCGCTTCGCTATGCTTAATCATCGGCAATTGGGATAAAAAAATTATTTTATTTTAATTTTGCATCGGTGAACATTGCCAATGGCCGTATTTTTGGCCATTGGCATGCTTCCTCGACTGGATGCATCCTTTTTTTGGAGCTGTTATGGCTCCGTTTTGCTATTTGCAGAACCGTACTCAGTTGTCAATGGAGTACATTTCTACAAATAACACTACTCTTACTCGGACAGGTTAGGGTTTCCTGAATCACAAATTTATCTCATTTGCATACCTTTCAGCAGCAAATGAGGTAATTTGCATAACCTAGCCCTGTCCTTGTAAGAGGAGTTTTAGGAGCACTCTTGCACGCCCCTGCCGGCTGTTCCTGGATCGCTCGGTAGACATGTTGGCTGCATGGAGTCTTACTCTACTCTTAGACTCTGTGCAAGCCTTCGTGAATCCGGCCCACTGTATTCTTGACAAAAGAAAAAAAATTAGCCTAACAAACTACAGCTCATCAATGTAAACATCTTTAGAAGTTGCAAGGCCTAAGATAATGGAATGCTTAAACAATAATATATACAAAAACGAATGGGTGCATGTACGGCAAAAAACATGTAAATGAGCAACGTTTAATGAATTAGGTGTACTGCTGTTTAATAAGACATCAGCATAGTACTCATAGTGAGAGGGACAAGGTCAAAGGACAATGTTAAAAATATCTGAAATCAAGATAAATGCACACAGGCAGAGTCACAAATGAGAATTACAATTATTGTTCATTAGATCACCACTGCTGTAGTTGTAACTATACAGGACATATCCTTAGATCAATACTACAGCAAGTCTTCAAAACTTGGACATTTTCTTTATACCCCACAAGTCCACACTTAGTACAAGTGTACATACTGGTAAAAGTGGGATATATGGGCTTGAATAAGCCAAAACGTTCTTGTCATTTATTATTTCTTAGCAAACGTTTCATCATGTCAGTGTTGTCATGAGCTCAGCAGTTGGCTTCAGTTTCAGAACTGAGCAGATAAGTATCCCCTTTGGGGAACCTTCCTTTATCTGAAGAAAAGTTTCATCAACATTTCTTATGTCTGTCAGGAAGGCTAAATGTGTGTTACTTAGATTCCCTACAAGAAAACTTATTCCTGTTCTGTTTTTTTTTTTCATTTAGGGGATCAACACAATACTTGGTTCAGTCATACTTTAAGTTCAGCCACTCTATAACCTTAAAGAGTTGACAAAAATCTTTAAAAAAGTATTTATAGAGAATATGTGCCTCAAACAACTGGCAGGGCAGACTTTTAGGATGTTAGGATGTGGAGCAGCAAAAAAAAAAAAAAAAAAACCAGAAAAAAGTTCTTCAGTTTACACCACACATGGAGGACTAAAGCTCTGCAGTTCTGACTGCAAGTCTATAAATGTCACTACTGCACTAATGACCCACTGACATTTGCTGACTGTGTCCCTTAACACTTTCCTCCTGGTGCAGCTGCCCCTTTTGCACCACCTTATCTATCCCTCTGTAACCCTGACCAAATGACAAAAATAGCTTTTTCTTTGATAGATTTGGAAAGAAGGCCTAGACACATTCTACTCTGGCTTTTAGTGCTATTAATTGCCAGACCCACATGCCCAAGTATCTTTTATTTCTTACTGCTAACATGCAATAAGCTTTAGCATCACCTCCTACTGTGACACTAAATCGTGATTGCAAAAAGTATTAAACTCTGCTTCACAGGTCAATATACATGCTATTAAATGTATTTATAATGAGTATATATTGTGTCCTGGGCAGTTGCTACTCATACTTTAAAGCATAGAAATGCATGGCTAAAATTATACAATTTTCCAGATGATGACAGACCTTAACTAGTTTAACAAATCTTCAGTGGAAAGTAACTGGAAGAAGGGTAAGTTGATGCAAGGAGTTAAACAATTCCCATTGTCCCCATTTCTAGATATCAAAAGAATTATTCATCTTCTTTCTGGTCATTTATTTATTTATTTATTGTTTAGTTAGTTTGTTGTTTTTTGAAAGACCGTTAAATCTTCCCAGAACGATCCAGAAGAAGACATGGCAGTGAGATTAAAAAAGAAAAGGAGATACATTCCAATTAACCTTCTTTTAAAAGAAAGCCTGATGACTACCTAGGCCTTAACCCCCTCCCTCACTCCAGCCATTCTTCCCAAATAAAATCTTATCTTTCCGACTGCCTTCATTACTGGAAAGAGGTTACTTCAGTTGCCAAGATTTGAAATATAAATAATGATGGTTACAGACTTCAGATTCGAAATATAAATAATGATGGTTACAGACTTCAGAGGGCATCCCTTCCACCTGAGTCAAGGAACCCATATCCACCAAAAAAAGAAAAAGAAAAAAAATCCATCTCTTTACTCATGTTCTGTTAGATTTACTGTCCTAGCATACAATAGAACCAATATACCATCACAAAGGGGGAAACATTTTTATTCCAAATGTTCTTGGTTTCCAGAAAGGAAGGAAACACAGATCAGTTCTGGACCTTTCATATCTAAAGAATGATGCTTTGGTTCAAAATTTCAGGATGCTTGCTTTATGATGTCTATTCCCCGTTTGTTTCAAAAACTTTTCTAGGAACCTTGGGTTTAAAAGATGACCACTTGTACATCCCAGTATGCAAAATTCACAGTTATTTCCTAAGATTTTTTACCTTCATACTACACCTTTAGTTAACATCTTTGTCATTTGGTCTTCCAATTGCTCAGTAGAGTTCTTAAAGTTCTTAGCTCCAGTCATAGCATTTTACAGACTTCAGGACATCCATTTTTTTTTTAATTTGGACAACCGCTCCATTTCAACTCCATAAGTTCAATACACATTAGATAATCTTCAGTTCCACATAAACATTTTCACTAATCTGGGGTTCAAGTGAAATCTGAATAAAAAAAATATTTTTTAAATCCATATCTCCAAGCTAGCATTTCTAGGGTCCTACAAACAGCTCCCTGTCCATTGCATATTAAACTCACCCTTCTGAATCTGGGCCATCAAAATATGTTCACACCCTGGGTTTAAATCCTTCCTCCATTCTAATGCTTCAATTTGTCAGACTACATATGAGGAAAACCAAGTGGTATTTCAAATCAGTTTTGATACATCATCTTCCTTCCTTGCCTTATCAGGTTCCAATGCTCGGTTTCATCAAGAAGTAATTCCTATGGTGTGCCAACCAGGTCTTGCTAAATCTGAGCCACCCATTTTCTCCCTCTTGCTACTTAGTAATGACAGAAGCTTCTGAGTTTGCAAGCAGGGCAGTATCTCAAGACATCATGGTTCCAGGTATGCGAGACCCACATTTCACAAACAGTCATAAACATCTCAAGGAGATGATGGCTCTGATAAAAGATATCAAAGCCTTAAGTCAGGTCTGGATACCTCTACTCCTGTTAGTGAAAACACAACCAAAGAGTAAAAAGGCCACACAGACAAAACAATTAGTAAAAACTGCAAGAAAAACCTAGCCAAACTAGAGTTTTCACTGTGTGATACCTTAAGCCTCCTGTAATAGAAGCATGTGGGATATATACAAATCACTCCTTAAGGACATCAAGTGTTTCAGCTAAATGGCTTCTGAATGTGCATGACTTTTTAGTCTTTCTTTCTCAGTCTGTATGGATATATTCAGGCCAATAAAATGCCCATTAGTTGTGGATGTGCATGTCTGGGCCTTCTTATGACTTCACCTGCACAGCATAAGTAGACTGTTTGGCTATACTTCAGAAACACAGCATCATTAATCCCAGTTGAAGTCCATAGCCATTAATTTGTCAGCAAAATATCTCAACTAACATCCAAACCAAAGAGGAAAAAGGTCACACAGACAAACTAATTAGTAAAAACTACAAGAAAATCTTAGCCAAGCATTTTGCATGTTCCTAGATACAGACATTATATACCACATAGGTTCTTTTTGTATAACTATCATTAATCCAATATTGCATAAATTGCTCAGTTCTCGCCTTCCCTTAAATCTCATTTCTCTTCTAAAACATTATTCTGTGTATATTGTTCCCACAATTTCCTACCGTTTTCTAAAGATCCTACTTCCATTTCTTTTATCTCTGTTTACAATATTTTTAGTAATTGCTTTTTTTGGCAACCACCAGACTTAAACTTAGAAAGGTATTATTGTGTCTACACAATTTAGAACCTGCATCCTAGGTTAAAAAAAAAATAATTTCTTTGAATTCTCCTGTTTGCTTACCCAGTATTACTGACAGCGTACTCTGTAGGGAAGTTTTGCGACTTAACAACTCTTTACACTCCCAAAACTTATCTTTGTACTTACCTCTTCCTTCCCCCATCAACCCCCCCCCCAGACATTTCCTATCTACCTTAGGAAAACTTCTCGGGTGTCTGCCTAGCATAAAAACATATCTATGCAAACACTTACAAGCAAAATCCTGCATGTTCCAGACTTTGTTGCATACTAGGGAGTCATACATATGTCCCCCTTTGTTTACATTTAAATTGCTTACCCAGTCTCTCTTCCCAGTCTTTTCTAACCCCCTCTTATTGATGCCTGTTGTTATCATGCAATATTTATATGTCCTACTAATTATTGTTTTTTTAGCAGCAGCTTCTGCTCCAGATTCAACTGAAAACACTACCAAAGGAGGTCTTTCATTTAGGATTTTCCTATACCTTTCTCTTTGCATATACTCTGAGTGTTTTGGAGGTGAAAAAAGTGTCAGAGTGATGTTTATGAAGTTAGAAATTGATGGTGTGATGCTGAATGTTGTTAGTGCATATGCTCCACAAGTTGGGTGTGTGATGGATGAGAAAGAAAAATTTTGGAGTGAGTTGGATGAAGTGGTGGTGAGTGTACCCATGGATGAGAGAGTGGAGATTGGGGAAGATTTCAATGGGCATGTTGGTGAAGGGAACAAAGGGGATGAGGAAGTGATGGGTAGGTGTGGTGTTAAGGAGAGGAACGCAGAAGGTCAGATGGTAGTGGATTTTGTGAAAAGGATGGACATTGCTGTGGTGAATACATATTTTCACAAGAGGGAGAAGCATAGGTTGACATACAAGAGTGGAAGAAGATGCACACAGATGGATTATATCTTATGTAGAAGGGCTAGTCTGAAGGAAATTGGAGACTGTAAATTGGTGACAGGGGAAAGTGTAGTTAGGCAGCATAGGATGGTGGTTTTTAGGATGACGTTGGTGATCAAGAAGAAGAGAAGGAGTGTTAGGGCAGTGCCAAGGATCAAATGGTGGAAGTTGAAAAAGGGTAATTGTGAGTTG
>NC_056738.1:243747259-243842259 GCF_019279795.1 Protopterus annectens
GTGATGTTATCCTTCAGAAATAAAACCAACACAGTTCACCCAGTAACCGAGTAATAAGTGCAGCAGCTTCCATTTTATTTAGTTTAGGTATGTAAAGGTCTGCTTAGGGCCCAGTATTCCTTGGCATCTATTATGAGGCTAATGGATCTTAGCAAAAGTGGTACAGAGGAAATATGTTAGTATTTACCAGTAGTCATTATTGCTGATTGTGTTTGCTAGCTAACCGCATGTCTGGAGACAGTTTAGTTTAGACCCTCACCCCCACCATGCATAGTTATATCTAATGTTTTTTGAAGCCCTTTAATCCCATTTGTTATTGACTTCCTACTAAAGGGAACCCACTGACAAGTTTCTAATTTTACTGTTTATTAACCTTAAACCTAGTTGCGGTGGTGGTGCTGCGGTAGCGTTGTCAACTCACAGCAAGACGTTGTCTGTTTGATTCTCAGCTAACGCGTCTTCTGTGTGGAGACGTGCGTGAAGTGGCATACCTTCATCGAAGGTTGTGCATCAGAGCTGGTAACCCAGCATGTAGAAATCTTCTACCAATCATTAGCGGACCAGAGTTCCGCTGTGGCGACCCCTAACTGGGAAAAAGCCAAAAGACACAAACAATTAACCTTAAACTTAGCAAATTCAAATGGGGATAGTTAAATGATAACTCTTTGATGGTTATTATCGGCATTTGAAGTAAAAAAATAAATAAGTCTTGTACAAAAATAATTTATTCTTTTTATCTATTTATTTTTCCCAGTATGCACAATTCAAAACTGGAGTTACTACCAGTTCTGCCTCATACCGTTCCTGTGCCAGTACTATGTACTCAAATAGACTGATTAGCTCTCACTAACATGGGGTATGTGACCAGCTTTGTTTCCATCCCATCACCAGTTTTCCAACTCACTTCCTGATATCTCCAATTTATTCACACTACAAAATGTTTGCCCTTTTAAAAAAATAACACAAATATGTCATCTTCCCATAAACTATAACCAATACCTCATGCTCTCAATACATTTCTGCAGCTAAAATGTTTACATCTTGATGCTATTTCTCAACTGAATAGTCTACTTTTTAGATTAACTAAGACACTCTGCTTCTATGGCTTTTGCATTATTATGATGCACTATTATTTTAATTCCTTTACTAAAACAAGTCCACATCTGAGGTCTAAAACAATCCACAGTGGTGGTTCAACACTTCAAAAAATGTTGTCTATACATTTACAAACAATCACATATGACTCATTCTCCATCTATGCCAACACTTACAAGTTAAAGATCACTTTGTCTCCTTCTCTTCATTCTATTTATTCTGTCTAGTAACATCCACTTAAACCCTCTACCCACACAGCTCAAAACTGTCACTACAAACTCATGTAGTGCATCTAATAAATCCTTCTTGTTTGGAAATCACTCATTCATAAATAAAAGACATCTCCTGTTTACCAACCTCAACCACACAAATGTATACTGCCTTATAAAACAACATGACCGCATCTAAACAAAGGGGAGGAGGAGTGTTCAACATAGACAATTACTTCAACAATCTATTTTATACTCCATGCATAACAATCCTACACAAAATGACTCCAACCCTAACTGGTGACATACAAATATCCATCTCTGGTCACACTAAAATATATTTAGCCACAATCTACAATCTCTAAACAAAGTAAACTAATAATCATACATGATCTTAACTTTAAAAAATGAAAAAAGACCAGTGATCAGTAATAGCAAATACTCGTTGCTTGGCATTGTCATTACTAAACTTGCAGATAAATGCAGCCTAGTATGGGTTCTCAGAAATTCAGTTAGTGATTGCAGCCCATTCCTAAGCACATGGCATGTTACTGCAATGAAGATATTACCTGCATTCATAAACAAAAAAAAAAACAAGAAAACAAAAAATCACAAGTTTCAAAATGCATTGAGGATATTTTTATACATGAACCAAACACGAACACAAACTGATAGTTGGAGTAACGAGAAGGAAGCCACGCCAATGAAGAGAAGTGCAGCTGAACCAAGCAAACCTTCACGATAACAATTAATGCGTAATTGTATGAAAAAGCAGAAACACCACCATAACGTACCAGATAATTCTTATACATGAGATAAATACAATTGACTTGCTTGATTCCTCTATTTCTCCTGAGGAATCATTAGAGATGTTCATGTCTGCCATTATTTTCATAAAAATGCCCTTTACTCATAACTACAAGAAGATTAAAGTTGGCAAAGATCATTTGGTTAATAGTCAACACTGCACATCTACTAAAAAATGTGAGATGGAACATGATTAGAGTGGAATCCCCCCCTCAAAAATATATATAAACAAGCACTACAATTATGCAACACTAAGAGTAACTGCCAACTACTGTTGAAAGCTCCAATAAACTGAAATATACAACCCAAAACAATTATGGAACACTGTCACGTAATTATCCTCCACTGAAATTTTAAATCCCAAAACTATACTCAACATATTTCTAAACAATTCATGCTAGACAGACAGCACAATATAAGAAACCCACTGCAACACATCCAGATGCCTTTTAGTTAGGTCACCATGCCTCCAGCAGTTGAACCACTGATTACTAACAGTTAACAAGAAAAGATTAAGGAAGTGCTTGGAAAAAATCCTGCTAATTCGACATCACATGTCTACAAAATTCACACTCCACTATTTAAACTACAAAGACAGCAGCTGGCAACACTACTCACCCACATTTTAACCTCTGTTTTCAAATAGCTGGTTTTAACTTATTCAATAGAATACTCTCAAAACCAGCATCAAAAGTTGCTAACCTATGACTGCTATACCTAAGAGTGATGATGATCGTAGAGCAATAGCCAACCATAATCCTTTAGTTAAAATGAAAAATTAATATAAAACCAAATTTTGCTATACATCCCCAATAAGATATTTTTATTGTCAAGCAGTATGACTGTATATTAAAGTACAACACTTCAAAAGCCATATATAAAATCATTAACACCACTGCATAACACTGAACAAGGATAAGTTTACTGCGGCAATCTTTATAGAGCTCAAAAGAACACGTGATTGTGTTGGTCATGGCATATTACCTCAGAAACATGAAAAGTGTAACTTCTCTAATGAAATTTGCACATTATTCATAAACTAGTTATTTGAGTTTTATACCACTGATAGCAGTCCTTTATCAATTTCTTTCATTGTTCCCCAGGGATTAGTTCTTAGAGCACTTCTGTTCTCTTTATTCATTATTCACCACCTTGGGATATACCTGACTTAGGTGTCCTTCTCTATACTGATGATATCACCAGGGCATCATCCTCTCAAACCAAAATAAATACCTCACTAAAACCTATTGCAATGCGTTGTACTTCATTATCCTTGTGGCCTGAGTCCTAATGTAACGAAAAATAAATCAAGGCAAGATAACAGGGTTGGCAGGGGGTATGGAAAAGAGCAACAGTGTTATTTGCTAGACAAACTCTTTTGTAATTTACAAGGACAATTTCCAGGTCAGAGTATGACAGTAAAGATAGCCCACAAAGTGGGCCAGAAGACTACAAATAGTGAAATACCTACATATCTGCAATGTATATTGTGGTCACATTGGAAAACCATGGATTCTGAGCAAAGCACCAACATTAAAAGGTTTGTTTAATTCAGCTCCAGAAGCTTAAAGATGTTGGATGCTTTTCTTTTGAAACATATAGGTGGTGGCAGGAATTTGGTGATATCAAGATGTGGCACAAGCCACAACTGTATATCCTTCCAGGATGTGGCTGAAGCATATCAGGCATGGCCAGGAGTACTACAATTGCATAGAGTCAGTGGTCACAAGAGAAGTGTGTGCAGAAGATAAAAATACAGCTATATACAGAGAAAAATTGCCAAAATAACATTTCACCAGCATCTGTTGTGCATGCCAGCTGCATAAATACACATACTTAAGAAAAGAAGTGGATACAATAGTGATGTCTTGTGATCAGCAAGACTCACTGTCTCAGATCAAGTTCTACAGAAGGCTGTAGAAGAAAGGAGAAAACAACAAACTGTGATGGATGGCTTGAGCTGTGAAGGTTTAATATGCAAGCAGCACAGATGAAGAGGAGAACAATAGTTATTAGTGTGACTAGGGATGAGGATCTAAAGGGGAATGTCATGAGCACACGAATGCTTTAGCAAATCCACTGAAAGGAGAAGTAGCTTAAACTTTTATGTAACAAACAATAGGGTGGCGCAGCCAGAATGTATTGCCACTTTATTTCTTCTGCCAAATCTTCCTTGGCTGATGCTTTCCTGAGATATGTGGCCTGTATCAGGGGGACATGCTATTACAATGCTGTTCAACAATTAGCAAGCTGCTTAATGGTCCAGCATATCAGGTGGAATTTTTTTTCTGTTTTTTTGACCAAAGCAAATAGAACACAGACTGATGTGCATTTTCTAAAGGAGCAGTTTGGAAAAAAGATCAGTCTACCTACAAGAAGTTCAGCAGTGTTTTTGTAAAATAAACTTCCTATAATGTAATCATCATGGAAAAGAAGGACACTTGCCCTATATAAGGGATACATGAAAGGTGGTTATTTTTTTTCTAGCAATTTTGGAAAGGAATGTGAGTGGCTTCGTAGTGGCCTTACATTTAGCATTACTGCCTCACAGTTCTCTGCTAGGCTGCCTTATTTTGCATGTTTGAATATTGTACAAGTATCCACAATTTTTTTTCAGTGCTCCGGTTTGCATCCACATCCCAAAGACAATAGTGAAGTGGTGCCCCCTAATATTGCCTATAAGTACATGTACCGTGTTTGAGTGAGAGTGCGTTTGCATTGTACGATGGACTGGCACTTCACCCATGACTACTTTCCACCTAGTGACTACTGTTGTATACTCTGGCTAACCCATAATGCTGAACTGATTTATGCAGATAATCAACAAATGAACTATAACTGTTTGGGATTCATAGATAAAGTCAAAACAGTATCAATAAAATCTGTATTACAGTAAACAATGTTAAGTGACACAAGAGTCTTGTGTCATTTAGGTTGGGGTTATTTACTGAATTGCGGTCCATGATACTGGAAACATTACAAACAAATGTACATAAAGTAATCTCATGAGACAACTATAAAAAATAAAGAACAAACATATTTTCATGGGGGTATATATAAATTATATGATTTTCACATTTCAGTAGAATATACACAGTATAAGCAAATGTTTTATTACTGATGCTTAGGTGGTAAGGATGTGTTCATATGTTCTACAGAGACTGGTCAGTTGAAAGTTTCTAACAAAAATTGTTAATAAATATCTTCGTTTATAGTTTAATGGTGCATTTTACTGCATATCATTGTGGAAATACTCTACCATATCAGTACATGATTTTAAATAATTAATTTATATGCTGAACCCAAGAATTTGTGAATATCATCTGTTCATTCTAAAATCAAAATTTTAGCATGAGGACTCACTAAGATGTGTAACTTCTCTTCTGCCTGTACCTGGATATACAGATTCACAGTTGCAACTAATTTAAGCTTTGGTATATTCACGTATGTGGAATGGGCTTGTAGATGATATGTATAAAAATGCATAACAATCAAGAATAAAACCAGTGGGACACACCAGCTGTATCTCCAAAGCAAAATATTCATAAAATAAAGAAATAACACTGTGAAGGTGGAATAATTTAATAAACTACAAAAGACAAAAAATATATCACACACGGTAAGCGCTTTTGCATAAAAATGCTTCTCCAGACCATAAAAATACACAACGTGAGCATGTCTTAAATACATCCTCACATCCACTGGAACTCCTTGGTCATTTAACACCATTAATCGGCATCTCATTTAATCCTCCTTTGTTTGAGTTTAGGTCTTAAAGAGACCTTGCCGTTTAGGCCTTTGTTCCAATCTGCTTGTAGGTTTAAGATCCAATATAATTCCCTATTCTCTGTGATGGACTTAATATCCTCTAACTTTCAATTTATGGCAATATTTTCTATGACTTTAAATTTAAATATATGTTCAGTGCCCATGTCCCTAACATGTTTAGCTAGTGAGTTCAAAATGTTACCTTGTCTAATCTCTCGGTCATGTTCTCTAATTTTGTTTCTAAGGCAGCAATCCGTCTTTCCTACATAAAAATGTTGAAAATGTGTACATTGGGCCAAATATACTAGATGTTCAGTAAGGCAGTTAGCAATAACTTTAAAGAAATACTTCTTATGAGTGGTCGGGTGTATAAGCATACTATTGCTATCTATTAAATCACAGATGTTAGAGCTCCCACACCGAAAAGTGCCAAAGCCCGTGGAAGCTATGGAGTCATTCTTCTGATCAGCAGAAATAAAAATGCAGAACAAGATAGCAGTGATAACAATGCATTATAAAAATAGTTCTGAGTAATATGGTACCTTTTGAGTAGGAATTATTACAAAATTGCTAAATACAACATATACAAGAAGACAGCTCTATACTCTTGATTACGGGGAATGTTGGTAGATAGACAATAAATGTATATAGTTGGCAGAGAAAGAAGATTGTAGAGAAATTATATAATTGTGTTATAGATAAGGCATTGGCATTTGTCTGTTTCTTTGAAATGTACTGCTTGAGATGGGAGGGGAGAAATTCTCAGATGCTGGGGGCAAGAACTGAAAAGCTATGACTGCACTATAAAGTGCGTTGTTGGGAACGTTCAGAAAAAGCACAGAGATATTATAATTCCTGAGGCTGTTGATAGTTTGGTGGTCAATGGTGGGAAAGTTTGATTGTACAGAACTTTGTATAGCAGACACCCTAGGAGGAGTTCATTCCTCTGTTTAACAGGGAACCATCTTGTTTTCTGTAACGCTTTGGTGGTGTTCTTGTTTTGGGGCTAGTTTGACAAATCTGTAGATTCTGTTTTCAATTGTTTGGATGGTTCTGAAGTTCTTTTTTTGAGGATAATTTTATCAATGGAAAGCCATACAACTGAACATCAGTTTTAAATATGGTTTAACCTGTTATGGTATCATGGCTAAGGTTTTCAAACTGATCTCATCTGTCTTTGAGCAGGAAATAGCAGGCACTTTCTTACTATCAATGTTTAATAAAGCAGTGGGTTTTAATATCTTTTCCTCTGGTTATAAATGTTGATAGCCACGGTTATAATCTATGTCACATGACTCTGATATCGGCAATAGCTAACACTCACAAATGCTTTGTTTTTCTAAGTATATATTTAGAGGGTACTCAATGACAGAAGTATCTGTACGCAGTAATTCCTTTTTGACTGATTTCTCAGTTCTCATTTGTAATAAATGTGTCACAGATTTTTGCTTAGAAATCCTGGATTTAGTAGTGGATGTATTATGTACATTTACTCCTTCCCAGTTATCAGTGTACTGCATATTTACAAATTCAGTAACTGTTTTTCAAACTAAAACATTATTACAAAAGTATGGGACTTACTCAGTTACTTGCCTTCAAAATGTTGAAATAGTTATTTTAGTTTAGAACATTTGTTATAGAAATGGTAATCTGGAGATAAATACGTTTTATATACCCCACAACTACAACATTCAATCAAGTGATTTTTAATAATGTCTTACAATACATATGAGTTAAAAAAGATCAGTATAACCTTTCAAATTATGTATAATAGAGAAAATAAAGTATGATACTACTAGTTAGAAAGTGTGAGACAAAACAATGTAGCCTGAAAAAGGCTAAATTATTAAACAGTAAAAAAAACTGTCAAAATATCACATAACTGCCCAAGATCAGGCCCTAAATAAGAGTTACCCTTACAATAATTATGACATATGCTCCTACCATTCCTTTGAACACTTCTAACACTCACAGAGATACTGGCCTACCAGTCTTCTCTTACTACTGTATCATGCAAAGACACACAAAGTACATCTTTGCATTCATTGCATGACACCTGACCACTCCTATTAATGTCTGCTGATATGGAGACATGTTTAAATCAGAGTTCAGATTTCCTGATTGGCTATACTAGCTGCTAATAAGTCACCAGGAACAACAAAAACAAAATAAAAGATGTTTTGCCAAAGGTTTTAAACAGTCAATGGAAATATCACAAATAAATTAATTAATAAATAAACATTCCAGAAAATTGGTACAACAACACAGATCACATCATTTCTAAACATGAAACCTGTATATACCTTCCGCTGGTATATAGAGATGCCTAAATCAGAATTCAGACTTCCTGATTGGCTATGCTAGCTGCCAATCAAGTAAACCACTACACCTCCAGGAAAAATATAACAAAATAAAAGGTGAATTTGAGAAGCCTTTAAAACATAAGAGAGAGTTCACAAATAAAATAAATAGCTAAATATATCAGAAAATTGGTGCAACAACACAGATCACATACTTTCTCATCAAATGATACTTTTATTCCAATTTAGTCAAACAACATATCTTGGATGTCTAAGATTAGAATGTAATTCTTCAGGAAAAAAAAGTATAATGCCAGCTAGGTACTGAATCAGTGATTTTATAGGTCTTTGAACAGTTCTCTAATGCACAACAGAGTTGTCTTTAAAAACCTCCCTAACTGCTGTTTATTCTGTGAAATCAAGCTGTATGCAGGATTAAAGTGTTTCTCATGAAATAACTAAAATGAAAACACAATAGATAATGGTTTCATAGAAGATGATGAGTACATGGACCTACAAGCTGATTCTTCTTCATAGCATTTTGTTGTTCTTTCAGCTTTTCCCAGTTAGGGGAGCCACAGTAGAACTCCAGTCTGCTAATGATTGCAACCTATTTTTACAGTGCCAAGGTGCCAGCCTGATGCCCAACCTTCAACAAAGGCACGCCCATTCACACATGTCTCCTGAACACCACTCAACCATGGGGAGGACATGCAGACTCCACCCAGAAGGCACCCCAGCCGAGAATTGAACTGGAGAGCCTCTTGCTGCGAGGAGACAATGCTACCGCTGCACCACCACGGCTTATTATTTTTCTATAAATAAAGGAAATCACCAGCTATATTAATTTGTCAAAAAATTACTATTTTGTGTTTATTTCCCTTCTTGCATATATCTGTCTATACACACACACACACACACACACACACACACACACACATATATATATATATATATATATATATATATATATATATATATACATATATGGGTCTAGGACATTTCACTGAATGCACATTTCACTAAAACTCAAATGACTGAACAGAAATCACTGAAAGCACAATTCACTGAAAACTCGTTCACTGAAACACATTTCACTGAAAGTTATATATGGCCTTTTTCCAACTGTAGTGCGACCCTGGAGTTAGTATATATAGTAAGGAGGAGTGTGGGAGCCCCCACATATTTTAAGTATATATTATGTTCGAAAAGGAGCAATATATTGGAATTGCAATTATCCATGTATATAGTTCAAAATATTTAAAATATACCCACCACACCCCCCTTACTATCTATACTAACTCCAGGGTCGCACTACAGTGGGGAAAAGGCCATATATAACTTTCAGTGAAATGTGTTTCAGTGAATTGAGTTTTCAGTGACTTGAGCTTTCAGTGAAAAGTGCACACTAATTTGACTTTCAGTGAAATGTGCATTCAGTGAAATGTTCTAGACCCATATATATATATATATATATATATATATATATATATATATATATTTATATGGATATAGGACTTGTGAACGAAAGTTCAAAAGCCTGAATCCATTACCACCGAACACACTTTAACGAAAGCGCTTTCATCGAAAAAGCGCTTTCATTAAAGTATGTTAAAAAAAAAAAACACACACAAAATCTACTTAAATGCAGGGGGACAAGCCCCTCTACTTTAATATTCTCACTCTGAGGTCGCCTTACAGTTGGGGAAAAGGGAATTTTCACTTACCACAATGTAGTACGACTGGAACAACAAGCATACTTACACGAAAGTGCTGCTTCGGTGAATAGCACTTTCGCAGAAGTATGCTCACCAAACTGGGATTCAGTGAAAGATGCAGTCAAGCATCTGTCCGGATCCCATTTATATATATATATATATATATATATATATATATATATATGTGTGTGTGTGTGTGTGTGTGTAAATATATATATATATATATATATATATATATATATATATATATATATATATATATATATATATATATATATATATATATATAGATATATATCTATATCTATATATATATATATATACATACATATACATATACATATAGTGTCCTTCTTGCATGCCATATGGCATTAAATTCTCACACCTATAAGTATCTGCAAGTCATCTAGTCTATTTCGGAAACACTAATCTTGGAAAATGCAACGCTAGAATGTATATTAAACTCTTGAACTCTTATTGCTGCATCTATTAAGAATGTACCAGTGTCATTTAATTTGTACTGGTGTTAAGTGACTAATGATGTAATTTTCTCATATTGTGCTGTAACAGATGTCTTATGATCTTTGATGTGGGAAACCCAAATTACTCATTGCATGTTATTCATTCTGATGAAAGTTTCCATCCTTACCATCTGGAGTGGGTACTTTTATCAACATTATTGTTACATATGCTTATTATTATCCTAGCCTGTTTCATCTCTTAACTTTGTGACACCTACATTAAACAGCTGAAACAGCAATTCTATGTTTTTCATGTTTTGTTTCTATGTATAATTATAAAGGCGAATGATTTACCTTTGCCTTAAATTATATTTCTAAAATAAATTTAGTTCAAGTATCTATGTGCAAACTTCATATAGTAATCTATGTTTATTATACAGACTTATATTGTGCCTGTGGTCCAGGTAATATTTGAGAAGAAGTCAGTGCCACTCTGTCTACAATGTTAAAATACAAATAAATAAGTAAATCTTGTATACCTTGTGTGGTAATGGCAATGTCTTTCTTAGTTAGTGACAAGGAAACATTGACTGATTTTTTTAAACTAATGTCATACTCCTGATTTGAACCTGCGCTTAAAAATGTTGGGGTAATGTTGCCAGTGGATCAAGCCTTTTATTAGACACTTAGACAAAATAATCTCCAAATGGCTCACATTTCTAAAGAAATGTTTGTCAATAGATGAAAGTATTTGATCATCAAGATATTTGTTTCAAATCTCTCCAAAGAAGTCCTATGTGATTACATTAGTGCTCAGATTACATTAAACTGCACAAACTATAAGGAAGAAGCAGATTAAAAAGCTGCCTCTAATATATAGCTAAAAAGGGATAAGGGTATCCACAATGGGTTTATTGGCTTTCTTTGAAACATGCCCTCCTTATTTTAAAACACCATTTTCTCTTGCCTATTCATAGATATAATCCAAATTTAAAGGACAATAATAGTTCTTAATAGTTTCATGTCATTTGTTCCACAGCCTAGTTATTGAGTTCATAGAAAATGTATCTCCTTTGTATGTCCTGTTCCTTGTAAGCAGTAAGTCATATTGACTATTTGTGATATAAATAGTGGATTCAGGTAGAGCTAAATTCATAATGCGTCTAATATAGCCATTGGGAAAAGTTTGAATGCCCACATCAGTTTCCCACTGAATATCATGCAGCTTATACTGGCAGGTTTTTGCTACTCTATTTTGGTAACTATTTGTTATCAAACCTAGCATGTGATGTGTTAATCATCTTGGTATTACATACTGTTTATTTTATTTATGATTTGATGAATGAGCTAGCTAACTGGATTGATGCCCATTTTCAGTGGAGACCCATGAAGAAAAGCTCCATAAACATGTTAAATACACACAAATTACATTAGTTACAATAACATCTGCATGAAGTAAACACAAGTCATGCTAACATAAAAAGTCTAAGGCAGCTATGCATTAAAGCAAGCATAATACTATACAGCTTAACACAGACGAGTGTCCTGACATGATGTAAATACGATGTCAGGACAAGCAGAGTTCAGTAGCTAAAACCTCAAAGGTGCAGCATGTTTAGTGACCATGATTATCTGAAGCATGAATTTGGGCAGTTAGAAGGCAGCTGATGAAATGGCAGTCTTACATGAGTGATAGAAACACCATTTGGTATATGCACACCTTACTGGCAGAAGGTGTCTTAGAAAAAAAATGCATACAATACTTAAATACAAGCTTAAAGACAAAATCATCTGATCAACTTCATGGAACAAACTAGTTCTGAAATTTAGTGAGTATAAGTAATTTTGGTAATGTATGAAATGCTCATTGCATGTGGAGCAAAATGAGCAGGGATACCCATACGGAATTAGGAGGTGAGCTTCAAGAACATGTAGTCAGTGTTAAAGGAGAAGTGAGAGATGGTTGTTACAGTAAATGTCCTCACAAAACTTGTTATTGGAGCTACAAATCTGGTTAAGATGGAGAGGCAGCACTACACAGGTGGCTACTACTTTTTATTTTTTTTACAAGACGGGTCACAGTGAAGCATAGATGTCTATATGATTGGAGTACTATTTTAGGAAAGGAAGAGATAAAGTGGTTTTGTAGAGGCAGTAGAAGGCAAAGTTGAACAGAAGGAAGTCAGGTTTATCAGCGAAAGATATTGACTGGAGTTCTTTGTAGAGGTTACCATGATGCATCTGGAAGGATCCAGAATAATATATTTGACACACTTCTTGCATAATTCTGCACTTTTGTTTTAATACAAGCACATGCTGCATGCTTGTGGTAATAGCAATCCTATAGAAGAGGTTGAAAAACAGTAGGAATGTAACTGGAATGGCCCCTGCTTGGTACTTCAGAAAATGTAATATTTGACATCATATAGGGAATCTGAGTGTACTTTTTAACAACTTGGCCAATGTGATAATCTAATGATAGAGACTGATGTACTGCAAAACTCATGTATTTCAGTCATTTTTTATGTGGGAGTCCCCCTGTCAATACCGAGAGTTCTATGAAGTTGTTCATGGAATAGTGGCAACTGCAGAACAGTGGTGAGTTAGGGTCATTATGGCTTGTGGTGAGGAGTTAGTTGCTTCTCCAGTGTTCAGTTTTGTAAAACCATGGATTACTTTTGCTTGGGCATGCAGCTTGGATTCCTCTCCACAGGGGAGTTTGGTTTGGGCATGCAGCTTGGATTCATCTCTGTAGGGTAGTGTCATGTGTCATCAGCTTGTTGCACTACTGACAGTTCTGTGCAGAGTGGTTACAGCTAGTTAACATATAGACTGAATAAGAATAGTTCTGTACAGTGTGACTGGACTTCATACAGACTGAATAAGGTGAGTTCTATGCAGCAAAAGTTGGGTTAGTTGACATACAGACTGAATAAGGTGAGTTCTGTACAGTGTGATTGGAGCTAGTTAAAATTCAGACTGAGTAAGGTCAGCTTGGCATATTGCAGCTGGATTAATTAAGTATTTAGACTAAATAAGGTTGGTCCAAGGACTAACCCCTAAGAAACTCCACTGTCTGCAATAAATTTGGTTGTAAATGCTGAAACCCACTTACTGTATAATTGTGCTATATACATTGCTCCAGAACTAGTTAAACAGTTTTACTGAAACCAGTGGCACTAAGGAGTGCTATTAAGCAATTCTAAAATAATCATGTTAAAACCCTTGAACAAATTTAAAAAAATCTGCAATTGCTACCTATTTGTTAAGCCCTCCAACTATAAAATCTTTACTCTGCAAAGTAGCAATGCTGATGACAATTACATTTCAAAGTCCATATTGGGGATTACAAATGTGGTTATTAGATGCTTTAAACTGGCAGATTTGCTAGTACAGTATGCAGTCAATGGTCTTGGACAGAGAGTTAAAAATAGGGCAGCTTGGAAAGTTACTGATATACTATGCAGTTAAATGTCTTAGATAAGGTGTTAAGAATAACTATTGATAGTCCAAAAAGCAACACACAAAGCTGGAAACCAAGAAAGTAGCACCAAAACAAATCTTTATTCACCACAAGTAAGCGCTTTTGTCTGGTGAGCATCACCAGACTTCTTCAGACAAAGTAAACCATACAACATTGAAGTTATATACCCTCTAAAATAGAATCAATTAATCAATTTAAAAGAACACATTGCCATCAATGAAATGTTTTAAACAATTGTTTTAAACAAACACAGCCCTAAAAAGAAAGAAAACTTCTCTAATAGACTAGGAAACAAGAAGTAAATATATTCCATTCAGTCATATTCAAAGTGTATAGAAGACAGCAGCATGTAAGAACAAGTTAAAAAATATATAATGAATAAAAAACTTTCAAAAAAATACATAATTATTTAAAAAAATATATATTAAATATATCCACATTAATATGTATATATATATATATATATATATATATATATATATATATATATATATATATATATATATATATATGTATATATATATATATATATATATGTATATATATATATATATATATATATGTATATATATATATATATATACATACTAAAATATTATTATTATATATAGTTAATAAATAATTGCTTACTTTCATCTGTCAAAGACTTTTAATTTAAGCCTACTAGAAATGAATACTGCATCATTAAGTCCTTGTGGGGATTAAGCATTTAAAAATACTTGCCACCAGGCTTCCTTCTCTTCAAGATGCAATTTCCAATGTACCCAATCTAGCTTCACACTTCGGGCAGGATTCACGAAGCCTCCGTGTAAGAGTTATAACTCATACACGGAGGCTGTAGTTAAACGGAGTGATATCAGCATGCTATGCATATTCATGATAGCATGCTGAATCACACCTAAGGCTAACACGGTCCGTGTAAGACAGTAGGGGGCGTGTCCATAGGCCGAGCCCTGTAAGCGGACATGCCCCCAGAAGAGGAAAAGTGCCCAAAGTAAACACCCACGACAGAGTCCATGGAAATGTGAATAAACACGACACAACACATGCCCCCACAGACTACGAACATAAAATGTACAAATGAACATCTCATAATTTTTTTTTAAATTGTAAAGATGTTTAACCGTGAGTGCGCTTATGCGGGCGTGCCCGTAGCGCAGCCACAGTTAGCAGTCAGTGGGAAAGCATATAAGAACTACATATGCAAAGTAAGCCATGAAGCAATAGCATAGCAGTAGAGATGTTGGCTGAAGAGCAGGCATTCATGGTTCGAGCCCCCACAACACCAATTTTTATTTTTAGCAAAATAAGCACGAAACAAGTCCCTGACAAATATGTACACATAAAATCACATTTTATGTAAAATGTAATGAAATAGCCCATTTATATTGAAGAAATGTGAGGTAACAAAACTATAAAAAATGCCAGATGTGCCCATAGCTGAGCTACAGTTTAACAGGGTAAGTGCATCTGCCCGTAGGTGAGCAGTGGTTTAACTGGTGCAAAATGAGTGCCCGTAGCTGAGCAGTGGTTTAACACGCTAAAGCTATGTGCCCCTAACTGAGCTGAGCGTAATATGCATGCTGATAGCCAAATGAGGCTTAAACCAGCATACAACGTTTGCGCGGAGCTGCGCACTGCGCAAACAAGCTAACCGACGGGCAACGTTGAGCAAGCCGTATAAAAACTGCCTTTACACAGACACACCCCTCAGTATGTCTAGACAGTCATAAAAAATAAAAATTAGTGGCCAGGTTCGAACCCAGGATATTATACACCATAGTCAAGGTACCAAACCACTAAGCCATGACAACAGTACCTATAAATGCAATAATGGCTAATATATAGGAAGGAATACAAACTGAAGCATGACAATGCAGGTTTACTGAAGTTGATACAATTCCAAAATGGCCAATCACAGATATGTGTGGGAAAAACAGACTATATAAGCCCCATAGGCGGGAATACACAGCATAAACGATTGTAGAACTGAAATGCAGGCAGAATGACAGGAGTAGGAGAGGGTAGTTGCTTTCGAGCACAGAGGTGGGGCATTGAGGAGTCCAGGTACATGGTCTGGCTCCTAGTCCACAATCATGAGGCCCAACTCATGCAGGGCCAGGTCCTCTAGGGAGCATACAGGGCAGAGGCGTGGGACCGGTTGGCTCATTATCTCACCAGTGCCACAGGGATTCCAAGGACTGGTGAGCAGGTCTGTCACCACCATGCGGACCTGAAGAGACGTAAGCAGGACCAACTGAACCTTTGGATCCAGGAGGCCCGGCAAATGCCCAATGCCCCACTACTGAGTAAGTTACATTTAATTATGTATGTAAGAAATTAAACTAGCTGATATTATGGAGATGTGTATTCCAATATTACTTCATTTATATTACAGCTGCAGGTGTCCGTTCTGCGAACCGCAGAGCCTAAGGTGATAGGCTGGTGCGGTTGCACCACCAGGCAGGTCAGTAATCCACTACCAGTAACTGTAAAGAAATATAAAAGTATGACAGTCAGCAAAAGAGTGCAGTGTAGTCACTAAGGAATAAAATGTGCAAGTAACAGTGTGAAAGTGTCTGCAAGTATTGCTTGATTACAAAAGTGTATTGCAGCCTGTAAGCCAAACAGAAAAATGAAAATGTATGACATAAATTCTGAAATAAAAATGCCCCACCTCTAAGAAAATAGTACACAACCTGCAGCAGGCTGAAAAGTATAGCTGCAGAAGATGATGAAATCACATGTGTGAAATATATCCCTGTTGAAATACTGAAACATGACAGAAGTGAGACTGCTGGAAAGGATTGTAATAACTACAGGTAAAACATGTCAATAAAGCCTAGAAGTAAGTACCATCCTGAATAGTAAAATGAAAACAAGTGAGAGAGTGTGAGAAAGTGTCATGAATCCAGCAATACAGTAGTAATAACCCTGAATAAAGTATACTGCAGTCAAGACAGAATGAAATGCATGTGAGAATCAAAACCAAACAGCGAAATCTGTTCAAAGTGTTGCTGCATCTGGAATGTGTATCCCAAAATCTGGATATGTTGCTCTCAGTCTGCAATATGCAGATAGGATGATTGTCTGATATACCAAACATCCACACTTGTCTACAGCTATATAAAGCAAATGTAGCAGGATGATGTAGCTGAACAAAGCTAGATATGAATGTGTATGAAGAACAATAAAATGTATATTGATGTTGCAGTAACAGTCCTATCACCAAGTTGAAATAGTTATCATATAGGAAACTGTAGTTAGAACAGTAGTGTGTATATATCTGTAGCTATTAGAAATGTACAGCATATGCATTGATATTTGAAGGTGTTAATATTATTTTCTTCACCCCACCCTATAACCACATCTAACCTATTCCACGTGAAAATGGTATGTGCAATCACAATTAACACCCCTGGATGTTTGTCCTGTTGGGTCATATATATTTGCATGTCCGTTGATGCATCTGCCATGTTCATACATCCAAACCTGATGGCCTGTTGCCATCAATTAACCCTGCATGTTGTTGGACTGTGTATTGCTGTTCAAATTATGCATGTGTTATGCACGCTGTTCAATGGTGTGAAAATCTGGGTGTTTGGTTAATGGGAATACTAATGCATGCTGTTACAACTAATTGTGAATGGTATTATATGTCACTAACCCAAACTGTCATGACATAATGCAAAACATAGGACGACAGGGAAGGCGGGTTCCAGTGGACCCACCTCTCCCACCTCAGCTGGTGAGTGCACCTGGCACTAGTGCTGAGTCTGGACCCTCCTCCGGTGCCCCTGTGCCACCTGCAGGAGGAAGCGCTGCAGGGGATGGGGCTCGCCCCCCCTCTGCAAGTGTGGCCGGAGGAGAACCACCACTCACCCTCCGTAGCGTCCGGACTGTGGTGCGTAGGGAGATTCGGGACTCTGTTCTCGAGCCCCTATGCCAGCTTGAGGCACGGGTGGCACAACTTACGGGCATGCCTGTTGCCCGGCCTACACAGCCCCCAGCACAGCCCCATCCTGGGCAGTGAAGGAACAGTGGCAACTGCCTATGGGTGGGGATATCAGTTCCACTGTTGCCATCTGTGGGCTAATGGGCTCTGGATATCCAAACCTCCATCCCCATCAATTGTGTAACCCCCCCCCCACACGTGTCATACACCACCCCTGTATGCGTCTTGTTTGTCTTGTCTGTTTACTTACCCAACCTACCTCCCCAGCTGTACCAACTTCCTTCACCTGACATACCACTCTCACCTGAAAAAAAAGGGCACTCTGTACCCACAAAAAAATTACGCCCCATACATAGCTGCCCATTCCGCACACATGTCTGCTGGACATGGAATCTATCAATTACAATTGGCTGTACAACAAGTATTATTGTTGTCCTGACACCTCTCTCAGGGGTGGAAGGTTTCAAATGTCACACCAAATTACATACATATGCACAGCTGTTGCTGATGAAGAAATGGGCAGCTATGGGCCTTACCTACATCCCTCCTGCAAATCCCAAGCTTATTTCCCTACTGTCTTACCCTCTTTGTGACCCCTTTTTCACCACTTTCCTGTCTCCCCATTTTCATTTCTTTCAAAGAAAATAGCGCGGGTGTGCGCCAGAGTAAGCACTGGTAAGTGGTTGTAAGCGGGTGTGCGTGTGTGTGCGTGGAGCTAACCACCAGTGTGCATGCATGAGCTCCGCGCAAACCAGCGCTAACCTGGTTACAATGGCTTAAAAGTGCCTTAGTCACTTTGATTGACAGGTCCTGTACTCAGTTCAAAAGCAAAATAAAATCCCACTGTCAGTCCCTAACCCAGGACCTTGGAAACAGTAGTCTGTATGACCTACCACTAAGCCATGACTATTAAACAAGAACATTGTGCTAAAATAAATATAACATGTAATAGTAGGGATGAATGTAAAGGGAATATAGGATGTGTAGTACCCAAAGCATGTCATGTAAAATTACTGTCAAAACTACTGGATTCCCATAATAGTAGTGTGTGAACAGAAACAGCCATGCTAGTTGTTAGCTTGTAGGTAATAATGTCAGTTAATGTACATATATAAATGTATGTATATGTACATATATATATATATATAAATATATATCTATATATAGTTGTAGGTGTCATTGTGCATACACACTTACTACAGGGAACAGGAGAGAGGAATGGAGAAATGTGAATCTACAACACAGCCTGAATCATGAGAGAGATACTAACCTTTACACTCACAGAACAGTGTCCACAGCATACCAGTATGGTCCCCGCCCTTACAATCTGAAAGGGCAATGCCTATCCCACATACCCTTTTATAGCACTGACCTGAAATCACAGTGAAAACTGCAATCAGTACACAACTGGCTGTATGCAATTAGCAAATGCTGGCTTACAATTGGTGCAGAGGCCATCACATGGACCTATGCAGATACCTACAAAAGCATCCAGTACCAACACTCCACACATGCAATACATTCATTGCACTGTCTGGAAGCAGACAGAGGGAGAGAGAAAACTGAGAGAGAGAGAGAGAGAGAGAGAGAGAGAACAAAAAAAAAAAAAAAACTACACACTGTGACTCTGTGACTCTAAGGTGTCAGCAGTGACAGTAGCAGCAGCAATCAGAAGCAGTGGTAACGCAACCAGCTGCGACAAACACAGGTAAAGCAAAGTAGCAGGTTAATAGTGTGCATACTGTGAACCCTCCAAATGTGTCATAGGTCTGTATCTATAGGTATGTCCATGTGATATGTTGTGTGTACGTACTTCCACCAAAAGGGGATGACCATACATTACATGTCAATCAGTCTTAGGCCATGATCCTGGCAGCAGTTGTCTGTGCGTTGCCCTCAGCAATGGCTGTAGTGACTGCTTTGAAAGGTCAGCCAGGTTCAAAAGGCAGGATCAGCCCATCACAAAGGCACACTGGCTGGAAACAAGTGTCTGCAGGTACCCAATATCACTGCATATGCATCCCATACTGCATAATTCCATAGCTTAGCAGACCAGGCCAGTTATGCATATGATGTGGTAGTTCCCAGGGTCAGTCGAGGTGCCTCCTTAGTGGTGTGGGACCACTGTCGCTGTATGCCACTGTCCAAGTACATATCCTGTAGTACCGCCAAGATAAATTATCAGTGTTATATGCGGTTGTATGTCCTCTTGGAGTGCAGGTAACACACATCCAGGGATACCATGAGGTCACAGTGATGCTGTGTGTTCTGCTCTGCTGAGGGCCGCCCTCACCTGGACATGTGAGATGATTGGGAGGTTACATACAGCTGTGATAACTATTTCAACTGGTGGGGGAGAAGGAGGGGGGATACATGCACCAAAACTGTCTGCAAGACTGTTGCCAATATCCGTGTGTTTGGTGAATGTTAAGTAGGTGTGTATTAACACAGAGCATATCTGAGGCATTTGGTCCATATGTGTAACATAACTGAAGAAGGCCTTGTGGTCATCCATAGTGTTTGTGGCCATTTCCCTCCCAGAGTAGGCCGTGGCCGTTGTTATGACAGACCGTAGCGTAGTACCAGTGCTGACCACAGATGCCTTCCCTTAATGTGAATGTGCTCTGTCCTGCAGTAGCCTCCTGCTATTGCTATACAATCTGCCTCTGTCTGGGGTCCACTGGACAGGATGCCTAACCTTTGTGCATAGGGTCTGGGTTAGAAATGTGTGTGCAAGTTCCATGCAATCTGTGGTATGTCCGTGGTAAGCATTTGCAAAGGGGTCAGCAGTGTGGGTTGTGACTTCCACTGGCCCAGTGTGCTGCATGGATACCATCTCAGTCCCAACAAGTGAATAACTGTCTAATCACATACATATCAAAGTAGTCTACTGTGCTGGTGGTGGTGGTGGGATATGTATATCCAGGCCGAGTAACTAGTGTCCACATCACACTAGTAGACGGCGTCCCACATACAGTACCTTGGGATGAACCCCCAGAGTGAGGTTGTGCATTGGACCTGTCAGTGTGTGCTGACCGATGGGGCATGCTACTATGTTGTGTGGAATGTGGCAGGTATTGTTGCACAGGTGTTGGCTGAGCACTGATATCTGGCCATGTACCTGTGTATCCACCACGACACACACACATGCAACATATGGGAGTAGTAGTATATCACTACACATGAGTAGCATGTATAGTATGTGTGCCATATATTGCTGACATAGTCTGCTGATATCCTGTTTGTGTTCTCTTCCAGGGAGATGGTGCGTCAGCGTAATCCCGCCTACTCTGCAGCGGAAGATGAGGAGATCCCCCAGAGCCTGGTGCGGGAGTATGACATCCTGTTTTCCCGCACCAGTCAGAATCAGCAGGAGATGGCTGCACTGTGGCAAGACCTTGTCCATAGGGTAAATGATATTGGCACGCATAATAGGACATATGAGCAGGTACGACATCACTGCAGTGATTTAATCCGAAGTGTCCATCAGCGTGCATCAGATATCCACAGGCAACAGGTTGCCACAGGAGGTGGGGTGGCCACACATCCCCCGCTCATCAGACTGGAGGGGCTACTCCTAAGTGTTGTGGCTCCAGCCCCGGAACAGCAACAGCAGTACACCTGCATCATGATGGAGGCTGGATCCACACAGCAGGACGACATGGAGCGTGCAGGTAATATGCCATATGTACACTTGACTGTTTTGTACACTGTTAGTTTATGCATGTGTAACGTGTGTCCGTGGTATGTATCTGTCATCATAGTATGTAATTGTGCATGTGTGATACTGGCAATATCAACAGCTGACATGTGAAAGGCAACTGGTGTACTACTGCACTGTATCATATGCAATATCAATGGCACAGTTGTGCCCACTGACATTAATCTCATAATTTCTGCAGGTCCCTCTGGGGTTACAGCAAGGCAGGCCATCCATGCTGGTGAGTGTGTTTAACATAGCCTATAATAGTCCTGATAATGCTAGTAACAGTAGTGTAACTCAGTAGTGCTCTGTGTGTATACTGCGGGGTGTGCATGTGTGCATGTGTGCAGGTGTGCCTCTGCCCATGTGTGCATGTGTGCATGTGTGCAGGTGTGCCTGTGTCCACATGAGCATGTGTGCATGTGTGCATGTGTTCCTGTGTCCACATGTGCATGTGTGCCTGTGTCCACGTGTGCATGTGTGCATGTGTGCATGCGTGCATGTGTGCATGTGTACACGTGCCCACATGTGCATGTGTGCATGTGTCCATGTGTGCATGTGACCACGTGTGCAAGTGCGCATGTGTCCATGTGTGCATGTGTCCACGTGTGCATGTGTGCATGTGTCCACGTGTGCATGTGTCCACGTGTACATGTCTGCATGTGTGCATGTGTGCCTGTGTGCATGCGTGCCTGTGTCCATGTATGCATGTGTGCATGTGTCCATGTGTGCATGTGTGCATGTGTGCAGAAGTGCATCACTGGTAACAATGTCTGGAGACTGTAAACTGGGTTTCCTGTCTTCCTCCCACAGGTTCTGGTGCTGCTCTGGTGACCTGCAGCAGGGAACCTGAATCTTGTGCCACGGGTACTGGTAATGATGATATTTGTGTAATGGAACAGGAAGGTGTGTCAGGCTCCGCCATTGGTCAGCCAATTGACAGTTCACAGCTGTCAACCATATCATTGTGCACAGTCATCCTGCCAGTACATCCTTTGTCACCATTGTCCCTAGGTGATGGACAGGATACAGTGGGCATAGACCAGGGTAATTTGGTACCTGTGGCACATGCGTCCCCACATAGCAGCCATGGGCAGGGTCCTCCGATGGTACCACACAGACAGTTGCCCATGGGTTCTCGTGGGAGCATCCGTGGGCGTACTGCCTCTGGCCGACATGCCCAAAGAGGTCTGTCAACCTCAGCTATGTTTTGGACTGTCATGCAGGTACAGTCGCGTATGGAAAGGTACACCAGACAGGGTCTGAGGGAGCTGAGAGCATGTCGCACAGCCATAACAGACAGTATGAGTGACATTGCGGATGCTATCCGTAATTTCACCGATGTCATAGACAGATGTTGTGGGGACATATTACAGCAGTTCCACAACCAAATGTCCATGAGCCAGGGCAATGGTGGGCGTTTGCGGCATCGACGTGGCCGTATGCCGGCAACAGCAGCAGCTGGCAGTCGGCGCGGACGACAACAGGCTTGCGCATGCCCCCATAGTGCCAGCAGCAGCCCTAGCAATGCTGGGTCTGTGCTGTCATCGGAACGCCCCAGGAGACCATGTGCACGTGGCTCTGGACAGTCCCAACAGGGACCTGTGTCCAGTCAACACACTCCCGCTTCTGATGACAATACCCAGTCTGGCTTAGTACTGGATACGGTCCGTAGCACTCCTGCCAGGCACAGGTACGGTGTCCGTGCCCACAGACACTGATCTGTATGACCTGCCAGGTGCAGTCTGTGGCTGTCTGCAAACCCCTGTATATGGCAGCCATGAGGTGGAACTGTGTGCGTGCATACACACATGTGAAATGTTAACACCTAGGGTGACCACATACATGCACACGCTGCACCAACACTGCCCCAACCTGTACTGCTGCCCCTCACCAACACATATACACACACATGTCAATTGGTGGTATCAGTGGCTGACTCAGGCATACCTAATTCACACCCTGTGCATATGATGACACAGTGCCACCTCCTGCAATCTCCAACATCATTGCGGGAACAGATAAACACATTGCTGATGCACAGGGTGACTACATAGAAGTGTATTAGTAGTATCATGTTGGTAACAGTACAGTGTGCTGCTATGACTGTGTGTATATCCCAGCATGCCTGCTGCAGTAACTGTATGAATGTCCTGAATTGTTATCTGCACCCATAGTACATACCAAAGTGTAACAGCTGCACATAATTGCATGCCGGTGGTAAGGTTGTCAAAAGATAGCCACATACATGGGTAGCACAGGGGGGAAGCTAACGCCAGTAGTGATATGCAATGGTGGACATGTACAGTAATGGTGTCAAGTTGCCCACAACGACTATGCAATGTGGATGTTCGCGCATGTAGATATGTGTGCAGTACCAATGTAATCCAAATCACAAATAACTATGACATAATATCAGTTCTACCATGGGCATCAGTGCTGTGTATTCCTGGGTACATGTTGATAGTGCCTACATATTTGCATTGTTACTTACTGTTATTGTTACCCCTTCTTTGTTGTACAATGCACTACTTCCAGCCCTGCTTACTGTAGCTTTGTTTGCATGCATGTTCGCTTGGGGTTCCCTGGAACACTTCTTACACCTGCAATGCAGAGTTACAGTGCTTTTGTAGACTCCTAGTGACATCTGCATAGCGTACGATATGTATGTCAACTTTACACATGACAGAACGTCACTGTCTGTCCTGTATGCATGTACATTGCCTGTGACACATTGCACATGTCTTACCTGGCATTTACCCACGTGTGCAGTCATATATGCCAGTGCTATGAAACAGTAGCGGTACACCCACACATACACACCTTCAGTATGTTGTTCCCCATTGGCCCTATGTGTTGGTACTCACCATGGCAATCACACTACTAGGGTAGCATGTGCAAAGGTAACCTGTGAATCACCTCTATGGTCCAGTTGTGGTTTATGTGAGTCATGTGGCAATGTCACAGCTGCCACATGTATGCAGTCAGCCATCACCCTTGGCCAGGAATGTACAACACATGTGTGGGATGCCACCACACAGCCAATCTGGGGACTGAGCTCTCTGAACCCAGTAATGCCATACCCTGTCAGGTGGCATGTCATATACACTACATCCTGGACAAACTTCAACCCCAATCCCTGCTGCTAGTATTGATAAAACCCCTGACGATGTTTCTGATAGTTTTGACCAATTCTTTACTGAGACATTTCAAGCCCTAGCTAGCCATCTACCTCCTAGCTCCCCTGGTCGTGAAAGTAGCACCCCTAGAAACCTACTTGCGTTGAGCTGCCAACCAGTCGCCACTTCACTTCTCCTTACCTTGATTAAAAAAGTGAAACCCACTACACTTTCTGCTGATCAACTCCCTGCCGAGTACCTACAAAAATCAGCTGATGCTATTGCTTACCCTGTCTCAAAACTAATCAAACGAACCATGGTAGAATCTAAATTTCCCACCATCTGGAAAATATCCTATGTAATCCCACTTCACAAAGGAGGCAGCTCTACTGAATTCTCCAATTATAGGCCAATAGCTATACTCTCTCCACTTGCAAAGATTATGGAAACTTTATTCATAGACAATTCATGCACCACCTAATCCAAAATCACCTTATGGCAGACACTCAGCATGGCTTCCATCCTCATCACAGCACTACTTCAGGCCTCCTAGCCTTTACTAACACCATAAACTATACTTGCAACACTAATTATATATCCTCAGCCCTCTTTTTGGATCTTTCCAAGGCATACGATATGGTTGATCACCAACTTGTAATCCACACCCTGCAAACATTCTGTCTAGATACTGGAGCCTTCCAATGGTTTCAATCCTACCTGCATGGTTGACAGCAGGCTGGCCTCTGGCAGAACAAACTCTCTAACCTTCTACCTAACACCCTCAGAGTACCACAAGGCTCTATACTAGGGCCCTTGCTGTTCTCCATCTTCATTAACGACCTTTATACTGTCATCCCAAAAGTCAGCTGTATCCAATATACTGAAGACTCTACTCTGATCTGCTCAGCCACATCTCCAGTAGAGTTATGGTCAGCTACCCAGACCACCTTTAATACAATAGAAAACTGGCTATCTGAACATCATCTGATCCTAAATCCCAAATAAACTAAACTGTTGTTATTTCACCAACACGTAGGTCTACCACTTTCACCTTTACCATAACATCAACTGATGGCACAATAATCTCCCCCAGTGGCGGCTGGTGACTTCAAATCACAGGGGGGCTGCAGGAGACGTTGAATGGGTGGGGTCAAAGGGAAGGGGTGTGGTCAACCATAAAGGGGAGGAGCTATGCACAAAACCACAAAAAACTAACTTTAATTAAATACGCTGCCCTGGGTGGCAAACCATCATTATGAAAGTCCAATCAAGACAAAAATAAGTGTAGAAGAATAAAAATATTTCAATGCATTGGCTGCATGATAGCTTACTTAATATCTAGATGGAAACAAAAGGTTGTGAGGCATGAAAAAATAAATTACTTTTTAAATACATTACTGGAATGCCAGTCAAAATCAAGTATAAGAAAAACCAGAAGCACTCAACTCAAACCACTTCTCCTTGCACTGCAGTTCAAATTATAATATATTCAGCTTTATTAAAGTACCAAGCAACATGCTGAAAGTAGAAATCTATGTGATGCCCCCACTTGTAAAAATGTTTCTTATCCAAAAAAGACCTGCTGCCTGACAACTTGTTTCATGGGGAAAACATGATAAAAGTAAAAAATGAAAAGCAAACAAGAAACAAGCTCAAGATACATTGCTTAAAGGATTACTGTACAGGTTATGGACAACACATGATTGGCATTCTGTTTAGTTTACGGGTAAAGTCTGTAGAGATGACTGGAAGTCTCCAACAAGTGTAATGAGCTTTTTAAAATAATGGAATCCTGTCCTTTAATACCCAAGGCTTATACATTATCTAGTCAAGTATTCTCTGCATGGCAACAACAGGAAAGGCTTTCAATGTTGGCAATTCTTTAACAGTATGCTTATTAAAGCTTACTTTCATCTTACGATGTCAGACAAGCTTACCTTATGGTCATTAAAGCATTGCTACTTAAACACAGAGCAACAGGCACTTTGAGTAATAAGCATAAATCTGAGTAATAAGCATAAATCAACAGTACAAAAATATGACAGAAACCAGACCATTTTGCAAAATCAAGGACAGATGAAAAGCCACTGCAGTACTTATGCAGTGTGTCCTCCCCATCCAAGGTAGATACAACTACTCCTTGCCTTGCTTGGACACATCCAGAGTCACTACATGAGGGAGTGGGGTGCAACAAGCATGTCACAATTTGAAATCTCTCTGGCTGACTGTGATGGCCCTGACACATTTGTCATACCTCTCAACCTCAAGAGCAAGAAATCTGGACAAAGCCATACACAGAAGTGGGACAAAGGCACAACAATAAGGACAATTTTAAATATTGCTCTAATAAACTTAGAAAGATAATAGAATAGGTCTTGCATTAGTATGAATTTTCTGAAGGGTATAAAATCTGAAACTCAAATGTCTGTCATTTTCTAACTTCAGTCTTTAGTGATTTGTCACTAATTTGCCAAAAACACAATTTTATGAAAAATGGACCAAAAATGTGATGCAAAAATATAAAATAGACACACAATACAGCTGCTACCTGTCAAAGAAGGGACACTTTAATATTAGTACTGCTACCTTGAGCAGCTGACAAAATAAAAGAATCTACATGCATTTCAAGTAATCTATAACTTTGATTATTACAGTTATTTCTTAATTGTAAACCCTCCATGTTTTCTTCCAAAATTGCTATTTTGCGGAGGGATTATTAGGGGAAGAGCAACATTTTGAGCCAAAAATTGGGGACAGTTGAGAGGTTGGCTATGCCTAATTCTATAAAGCAATTTATTTGCATGTACCTCTCAACCTGTTAATGCAGTAAATCTGAACAAGGCCAAATATCTTGGGGGCACATATAAACAGTACTAAAAATTGCTCTTGTATAAATTGAGACAGTTGATAGAACGGCTCTTACTTTAACATGCATTTTTATGAAGGTTATGAAGTCTGAAACTTATTATTTAGTGACTTCTGGTAAATCATTTAGGAATTAAAACTACAAATTTTATGAACAACAAACCAAAAATAAGAAGCAAAAATCTATTCATTCTTTGAAAATCTGGACAGTTGGGAGGTATAGTTCAGCTGGGCCTGTCTGAGTTTGCTGCCCCTGACAAAATAATGGTTGAATGGAGCCTCTGCAGCCATTCCAATGAGCCATTACTTGGCTATTTCACTCCATTTACCATAAACACTAATGTGCATACTGCTTTACTTCAATGATGAGTTGGACTTCATTTGAAAGTTTTATTTTGTATTTTACAGCACAAACATTAAGTCATCTGTTAAACAAAGCAATGCAGTCTCACAATGAAAACTTAGCATTAAAACTTCTCTTCCCTTGAAACTCACATTCATTGAAACAGCATTGAAACCCACATTCAAAGAAAATACATTTTGCCAGTGGCAGATAAAGATAAATTTTGGGCTGTTTTCGAATCATAGGCCCCTTGCATATGAAACATACATGTGCTCTTTGATACACCTTCCTCATTGTACTAAAATTATATTCCTTCTACAATACAGTACACTTGTTAGTGTGTTTTAAATTTGTTTTGAACATTTTTCCAGTAAGCAATGAAACAAAACATATGCACCCATAATGGCAAAACTGCCCAGTTGAGAACATTTATCATAAAAAAGTCTACTCAGACTTCCACAGTCCACCATTATTAGTAAATATACACAATTCTACAGCCCACCATTATTAGTAAATATGCACAATTCCACAGTCCACCATTATTAGTAAATATGCACAATTCTACAGTCCACCATTATCAGTAAATATGCACAATTCTACAGTGCACCTTTATCAGTAAATATGCACAATTCTACAGTCCATATTCAGTGAATTCAGTTCTTGCCATAGCTGACAACCTTAGCACAAAAACCTGGACAAAGCCAATAATGGGGGAATACAGTCCCAAAAATACGGACAAATTTAAAATATTCATCTTATAAACTTAGAAAATTGCTAGAAAAAAAGGTTGTGCTACTATGTATTCTGAAGAAAATGAAGTTTGAAATTCAAATGCCGGTCAATTTTACTGCGGACAGAACAAAAACAATTTTCAGCAGAGACGCAGGGATTAATACTGCAGACACGTCTTTGTAAAATGGCAGGGCACCAGAGCAAATCCACACAAACACAGGGAGGAGATGCAGACTCCACACAAAAGCCACCCCAACCAAGAATCAAACAAGAAAACCTATAGCTGTGAGGCAACAATACTACCACGGCACCATCAAATCTGCAAGGAATTAAACATTCAGAAACCTGAAGTCTGAAATTCAAATGCCGGTCAATTTTAATGCGGACAGAACAAAAACAGTTTTCAGCAGAGATGCAGGGATTAATACTGCAGATACGTCTTTGTAAAATGGCAGGGCACCAGAGCAAATCCACACAAACACAGGGAGGAGATGCAGACTCCACACAGAAGCCACCCCAACCAAGAATCAAACCAGAAAACCTATAGCCGTGAGGCAACAATACTACCACTGCACCATCAAATCTGCAAGGAATTAAACATTAGAAACCTGAAGTCTGAAATTCAAATGCCGGTCAATTTTACTGCGGACAGAACAAAAACAATTTTCAGCAGAGACGCAGGGATTAATACTGCAGACACATCTTTGTAAAATGGCAGGGCACCAGAGCAAATCCACACAAACACAGGGAGAAGATGGAGACTCCACACAGAAGCCACCCCAACCAAGAATCAAACCAGAAAACCTACAGCTGTGAGGCAACAATACTACCACTGCACCATCAAATCTGCAAGGAATTAAGCATTCAGAAACCTGAAGTCTGAAATTCAAATGCCGGTCAATTTTAATGCGGACAGAACAAAAACAGTTTTCAGCAGAGACGCAGGGATTAATACTGCAGACACGTCTTTGTAAAATGGCAGGGCACCAGAGCAAATCCACACAAACACAGGGAGGAGATGCAGACTCCACACAGAAGCCACCCCAACCAAGAATCAAACCAGAAAACCTATAGCTGTGAGGCAACAATACTATCACTCCACCATCAAATCTGCAAGGAATTAAGCATTCAGAAACCTGAAGTCTGAAATTCAAATGCCGGTCAATTTTACTGCGGACAGAACAAAAACAATTTTCAGCAGAGACGCAGGGATTAATACTGCAGACACGTCTTTGTAAAATGGCAGGGCACCAGAGCAAATCCACACAAACACAGGGAGGAGATGCAGACTCCACACAGAAGCCACCCCAACCAAGAATCAAACCAGAAAACCTATAGCTGTGAGGCAACAATACTACCACTGCAACATCAAATCTGTAAGGAATTAAGCATTCAGAAACCTGAAGTCTGAAATTCAAATGCCGGTCAATTTTACTGCGGACAGAACAAAAACAATTTTCAGCAGAGACGCAGGGATTAATACTGCAGACACGTCTTTGTAAAATGGCAGGGCACCAGAGCAAATCCACACAAACACAGGGAGGAGATGCAGACTCCACATAGAAGCCACCCCAACCAAGAATCAAACCAGAAAACCTACAGCTGTGAGGCAACAATACTACCACTGCACCATCAAATCTGCAAGGAATTAAACATTCAGAAACCTGAAGTCTGAAATTCAAATGCCTGTCAATTTTATTTAACATTTGTTAATCAGGACAGTCTGACTTGGAACAAAAACACAATTTTCAGCAGAGGCCCAGGAAGAAATAATGCAGACATGTCTTTGTAACATGGGAGGACACAAAAGCAAACCCACACAAACACAGGGAGAAGATACGGACCCCACAAAGAAGGAACCCCAGCCAAGAATCAAACCTGAGAACCTGCAGCTGTGAGGCAACAATGCTATTACTACACCATCAAATATCAAGCATTGCAACATTTGCAAACCACAGATATTATGAGGAACAGATCAGATTAAATATGAGGCAAAAAACTGCAATTTTTTTACAAATGGTGGTGGGTAGGGAACTCAAGTCTTTAACACCTGCATACAGGGTACAGGGTTCAAGCCTGAGGTATTCCCTACCACACCACGATGAGCACCTGGGGCATTTACACACACACACACAAACACACACACACCTCTATCCAGTTGAAAGTAAAATGCACCATAACAACTCTATCCAGTTAAAAGTAAAATGCACCATACACACACACCTCTATCCAGTTGAAGGTAAAATGCACCATACACTACACACAACAACTATATCCAGTTAAAAAGCACCAACACAGAAAGTAAAATGCACCATACACTTACCTGTTTGTTCTCCATACCATATCCTGCCTGCGCAATACTCACAAAGACCTGTGAGATCCCAGCAAAGCTCCTTCTCGACGACGAGATTCCAAGCTCCCTCCCGAGACTGTTCCAGTCCGGATGCGATATATCCTCCCAGCATGTCTGTGCACTTTACAAGTGCACAGACGTCTCCTTGTGTCCCTCTATGAGTCCTGCCGGACTGCCTTGAGCATGCGCATAGACCGACGGTAGTTGGGACTACTGCGCATGCGTGAAGTCTGTGAAATTTAAAAAAATAATTTTTTTTTTGTTTTCTTTTTTAATTTTTAGTTTGAGGGGGCTGCAGTCCGGCTATTAGGTGTCATCATAGACAATAATCTCAAATGTGACCTACATGTTAACCAAATTATCAAAGCCATCAATAAAAAACTAGGATCACTTTACAGAATAAAAGCCTTCCTAACCCCTCAAGCTAAAAGTGCCATAGCTCGCTCACACCTTCTTTATGCATCCCCTCTACTCTCAAATATTTATTTAACATTTGTTGACCAGGAAGGTCTGACTAGGTTCCACAGAGCCTGTTTTCAGTGGAGGCCTGGGGAGAAATGCTCAGATGCATGTCTTTGGAATGTGGGAGGAAACCAGAGTACTTGGAGGAAACTCATGCAAACACAGGGAGAACATGCAAACTCCACACAGAAGGTTCCCCAACTGAGAATTGAACCAGAGAACCTCTTGCTGTGAGGTGACAATGTTAATCGCTGCACCACTGTGCTGCCCGATATGATCAAGACTGTCCTTAACAAACACTCAATTTGCTACAACCACATTACCAGGTTTGCCACTGGGCTGCCTTTTAGGACACATCATTGCATCAATCTAAATCAACTTGGTTGGCTTGAACTACCCAGCCTAATACAGTATAACCAACTGATTATGGCATATAAAATCCTCTATAATCCAGACAATAATCCTGCACTTCAAATATTATCACCCCCTATAACAATCCTAGACCGCTTCGATCCTCTAACAAACTACTAATTCAGACTAGCAAATTTAATAACACAGCCGGTGATTCTCTCTTTGCAAACTCTGTAAGTAGATCCTGGAACTCACTTCCAGCTGATATTACCTTACTTTCCACCTTAGGTCAATTTAACACTAGACTCAAACAACATTTGTCACTTAACTGGCTATGTCAATGTATCAAGCCTGGCTAACTCGAATGTGTAAAATCTGTTAACCAGTTGACTGTGTAATTTAATTTAATCCTGACTTGTGCTCAGGACTAACATTAACCTGTGGAACATGTTTAACTTGCTTACTTATGTAATCTCTGTAAATAACCTGTTTGTAATATGTAATGCTGGTATTATGTAATGCTGTATCTGCTTACCCTTGTAGCTTTTCTCCCCGGGCCTCCCCTGGAAATGGACATGCATCCAGTCGGACTATCCCGGTCAACAAATGTAGGATAAATAAATAAATAAAATATATTACAGTGACTACAATACAAGTCAGACATTGACACGCACTGACAGCATGCTGAACACACTGGGGCATACGTGGGGACTCAGAATAGCATCCTGCCTGAGCATCACACACCTCCGCAGCTGGCACACAGGCATATGTTCCATCGGAACAGGGCACATGCCACACATGGCACACACATCCCCTGTGCCACACACTCACAGCATGTAGGGCTACACAACACACCTGCTACAGACGTGTCAGGTACCTGTCTTGGGTGCTGCACTGGGGTCCCGCTCAACAGGCTGTATCTGGTGAAGGTCACAGTGATATGCCTCAGGGGCACTATGGTCCACCACAGAACACATGCATACAGGTCAGTCAGAGGCATGGACACATATGACTCACTCATTGACCATGCCAGTATGGCTGACCTGAGACATACCTCCCTGGACTACATGATAGGGAACATAGAATGGATCTCTCAGCATGTGGCACAAGCCAGTATGAGCCTGATCTTGGTTGCCAACATACCCTCACCAGGTATGCTACCACTATATGTGGTCTCCAATGTCATTCATAGGGTATCCGCTGGCTGTCAATGTGTGCTTACATGCTAGGGAAGCCACAATGATGTGCAAGGGTCATGTTGCACGTAACACCCATGGCCCAATGTATAATGGCAAAGCTCCTTGGTACACACATACTGCCTTATGCTGCAGGACACGGTTTACATAGCCACCTCCATGGTTATCACACAGGTTAGGACACTAACAGTGCTGCTACACAACAACAGCAGTGTACACTGGAAGATGCATGCACCGGACACTGTCCTCAGCACGGTGAACTGCAATGTCTGTGCAGTACCAGATTCCTGATTCATGGCTCAGAGGTGTTATCCATCACTGACAGGTTATGCCCCATACCATGCCTGTCGTCCCCTACACATGTAACACACATGGACAGGGGGGGTGGTATCCCAAGGTACCACAGATACACACACCTCCAGGTTGTTGGCACAGCACAAAGCATCAGGGCCTAATCATGTGCAGCTAACAGTGTGTCGGACTGCCATCTGGTTCATAGCCTGGCACACACAACCCTCCCATACACAGGAAGATCACCTATACTCCATAACAACACTGGCAATATGACAGTCTCAAGAACTGTGTTTATATGGCTGGACTGCATCCAGCCAAACATTGTGCGTGAGCATTACTGTAGCTACAACACACTAGTTGAAGGGTTCACAGCATGTGGTCACTGAATTGCAGTGGAATGACATGTTACCACTACCACAACAGGTGGGAACATGCAGCACCTGTACATCGACTACATGTACACTATATGGCCCAGACCGGATGTGTATCCCCTGCTGTAGGTATTTTACCATATACACTCACACTGTATAGACACATACCACGTGCGGACCCTGCACAGTAAGACACAATCATATTGGTATACATTGCAAATACCATTTATCCACTCGAGGCATGTGTCAGACATGGTAACTACTGCAGGTCACAGGTATTTATGTGTATGTGTCACACACATACATCATGTGTGCAATGCCATTGCTGGTTTAGGCAATGGCATGCATTGTTATGTACAAAGACCCACACAAGGTCATACTGTGTGACACAACCACACGTGGCAGTTGTGGGTTACCAAAACATACCTATCTGTACTCTGACAATGGTAATAGACACAGTAGCAGAGTGCACTATTGGCATTACTAGCCAACTAGCCCTGTTTGGCTGTGCTGATAGTGTGGTGACATCCCCTGTGTTTACTGGGGGAATATGCAGCATCTGGTGTATTGTAGTATTTGCCAAAAGGATCTGTTCTCTTACACTTGCATTTACACACACCCTACTACCCCCCCCCACACACACACATGCACACTTGCCATTTGCAGGATTCATTCCCAACCTATCTAGGTCATGACACGTGAGAGAGACGCATTAGCAAAGTGCATTATTCAGATGACTAGATAGTTCCTCTTCTCTGGCTGTACTTATAGGGTGCTGACAACATCAGTATTTTGAAAGGGTAATGTGCATCAGGTAGTGTGATCTCCTGATTGCCAAAACTAGTATGTTTTTCATATGGAAATGCACACACACAAACTCCCCACATCCAAACACTTGCCGGTTTCAAACCCCTACCTAAATATGTCATGGCATTTGAGAGTGACACTGTAGCAGGTTGCGCTATTCTGAGTATTAGCAGATGTCTTTTCTCAAGCTGTATGTATAGGGTGCTGTCATCATCACTGTTTGGAAAGGGTAATGTGCATCATGTAGTGTGATCCCCTGATTTCAAAAAAGCACGTGTTTTTCATGCAGAATTGCACACACACAGAATCCCCACATCCAAACACACACACATGCCATTTACAGGTTTTAAACTCTTACCTAACTATATTATGACACTCGGGAGAGACGCGTTAGCAGAGTGCACTATTCACATTACTGGGAGGCGTCCCTTCTCCTGCTGTACTTATAGGGTGCTGACATCATCTGTGTTTAGAAAGGGGAATGTGCATCCTGTAGTGTGTTCTCCCAGTTGCCAAAAGGGACATTTCCCTCACACAAACTTGCACACACACTAACCCCCCCTCATCCAAACACACACACTTGCAGAACTCAAACCACTACTTAACTATGTTATGACACTCGAGACGGACGCATTAGCAGAGCGTGCTATTCGCATTACAGGGAGGCTTCCCTTCTCCTGCTGTACTTATAGGGTGCTGACATCATCTGTGTTTAGAAAGGGGAATGCGCATCCTGTAGTGTGTTCTCCCAGTTGCCAAAAGGGACATTTCCCTCACACAAAATTGCACACACACTAACCCCCCCCCTCATCCAAACACACACACTTGCCATTGGGAAGATTCAAACCACGACCTAACTATATTTTGACACTCAAGAAGGATGCATTAGCAGAGCGCGCTATTTGCATTACTGGGACATTTCTCCTTCTCCTGCTGTACTTATAGGGTGCTGACATCATCCGTGCTTAGATAGGGGAATGTGCATCCTGTAGTGTATTCTCCTAGTTGGCAAAAGAGATACTTCTTTCAAACAGTCCTGAACACACACTAACCCCCTCCACACACACTGAGCATGTACAGGATACAAACCCCTACCTAACTATGTTAGGACACTCGAAACAGACACAGTAGCGGAGTGCGCTATTCACATTACCAGGAGTTTCTCTTCTCCTGCTGTACTTATAGGGTGCTGACATCATCAGTGAAAGGGGAATGTGCATCCTGTAGTGCGTTTTCCCAGTTGCCAAAAGGGACATTTCCCTCTCACAGCCTTTCACACACACAAACCCCACTCCCCCACCCACACACTGAGCATTTGCAGGATTCGAACCCCTACCTAACTATATTATGACACTTAAAGGAAACGTATTAGCAGAGCACACTATCCGAATTACTGGGCACCTGTTCTGCACCTGTAGTATTTATAGGGTGCTCACATCTTTATTTCTACAGAGGTATGTACATGTAGTACTACCTGTCAGGTGGGAGATAGCATATATATGTATTTGCAGCCACCTACGTCAGGGTCAGATATGCACATCGCACTGGCAGGTTATGTTCTATACCATGCTTTGGGACCACAGGACCTGTAACACACAACACAACCAGTCCAGAACACCACACCCACATCCAGGACACACACTTAGCTTCCCTGGGAACAGTGCCAGGATATGCAGGTGTTCACATACACCATTCCAGTTGTTAACATCAGGTACAGGCATATTGTGTGTGAGAACTACTCAGGCCTCTACCACTTTACCCTACAGCCACTACAATTTGTGGGTCCATGTGCTATGGCAGAACCACACACCACAGCCACATGGGGGAATACATATTGCACCTGTCCATCTGCAATGTGGATACTCACTGTTCCACACCAGAGGTAGACCACCATTGTTGATATCTGACCATACCCACCTTTCCCTGGACATCCATATCCCATCTCCACCCCCAGGCAAGGTTGTCACTGCACACAAACTGTATTTAGCACAAGCAGACTCTACACTTGTGTAGACTGGGGTGGACGACTTCAGAGGACCCATGCTGGGGGAATATACTGGCCACTCAGCATAATCCTTGACAATTGCATTCTATGAGCATGTGTATGGTTTGCACTGGTCATGCTATCCCACATATGCCCATGACTGCTCCACAACAAGACACCTGTCAGCTGTACACCAGCCATATATGCGCTGTACAACAGACAGAGTGACCTAATACATTGCAGAGCTGTAGCCCACAGAGGGAGGACATCTATGAACAGTTCCGGCACAGCACTTCATTCACACATACTCATTACAACACAGTGTTGACAGTGGAATCATCCAGAGAATGCAGATAGGGCTCCCCTCAGTCTGTTATTGATGGACACCTACTGTCAGAGATCCTCAGCAACCCTCTCACAGCACACACCGACAACATGGCTGTGGCTTAGCACATTCAATCCCTGGGACCTCCACGGTGCCCCTGCTTGACAGAGGCACAGCTCACTAGCCTCATATGTTGCCTTCTGTGACCTACTTTACAGTGGCACAGTAGCCTACTGTCCTGGGGATGCAGATGCCAAGCACACTCTGGCTGAGCTGTCATTCCCTAGGGCAACAAGCCTAGTATTGACCTCTACACCCATATGTTCAATTGTCGGATGCACAATATTTGTTGTGCTGTTCTACTGTTTGCAGGTCTTTATTGCCATAGCATTCCCTGTTCCTATGACCAACTTGTGTATCTGTGGAAGATGTTTGCATATGATGGCGATCCACTATATCACTTATGTCTCTGTAGTCATTTACTGTGTGCACTGGGCTGATTGCTGTGTTGTGGTTGGTTCCTGGACTGACACGTAAAAATACCAGATATGTGTGGCCAACTGCTAAATGGAGATATGGCCTAAGTGTGTGAGCATGCCCAGTTCAGCCTTTCCATGGCATGTTGTCTGACATATGCCTCATTTATCAAAGTGTGCGAGCATGCCCAGTGTGAGTTTTCCATATGATGCACTCTGAAGTCCACCACATATTTGGGTGTGTGTGCACTTCAACAATATCTCACATTTATGGTTGTGTGTTGGGTGTCATGTTGTGTATTAACTGGCCAACTGCTTCGTGTCTGCCACAACAGGGATTATACTGTGCCTGCAGGGATTGCATGGGATACTTTGCAGACAGTTCTCAACATACTTTCATAATGACCTAACACTGTAGTACCGTATAGTGTACTGGTTCAGTACTTTCACTGTGGTGGACAGTATCCTGGGCTTTAGTCCTATGACTGCTTGACATCTTCATAGTGAGCACAACAGACTGTGTAGGGGCCAGTTGTGCACATATGACCATGTTGCAATATGTTCAGATATGGACTACCTACACCAGGCTCGTCCAACATTGCTAGTGTATTCCACAACATGAGTGGACATTGGCAAACACTAGCAATGTTCCCTAGGCCATTTCTGATGCTAGTCACAGGGTGTGTTTGTCCTTCGACACACATTGTAACTGGAGTTTGCCATGACATATGTCATGGTTAGTATACTGTGCCTCCATCTATCTCTGACATAACAGTGATACCCAGGGTTAGCCTACCATCTCCCATCCACTCATCAGGATTCCTCTTGAGGGGTGTCGATATGTGACTCTCTGGCTGACCTGTACCAGGAGTTTACTGAAGAGTGGGGGTGCCTTCTGTGTTATGGATCATTCTGTACAGCTTGTCCTATGTATGTCAGTGCTGGGGTTCAGGTCTCTCATGTGCATAGCTCACTGCCATTCAGATTGTACAAGGTGCAGCATGTTCATTCATTCCAGGTTGGACATGGCTTCATACTTCAGGCACAGCTTTCCTGTAGCTGGGAAGTATGGCGGTGTGTGGGGCTGCAGTTTGTTTACTCAGGCAACACATGGCATCTGTTCATGCTCTTTGCTACTCCTGGTGGGGTACTGTTGTGGACTTTACAGTTGATGGAGGTGTCTGCTGTGGTATATCCTACAGGGGCTATTGTAGTCACTTGTGACGCTGATGGAGGATGACTGCAGAGCCACAGTGAGTTCCCCTTATCTACATCTGCCAACCTTCATGTTTGGGTGGGTATATAGTATATGTTTCTGCGAACACTACAGCCACATGCTTGTCCAGTGCAGGATATCTATCACCTTTTGTACCCAGGTCTCACATTACATGTTAGGTACCTTATGGGTTAACACCTGTGTGGTAATTTGTGGGCACTTACTGTATATCCACGGTGGTTGTCTATACACAGTTCTGCAATTAGCTTTCTGACATGGCTATGGCTACAGTTGTCTGTTTGTAGGTGGCCCTTTTGTGGGTTGCTTGTGTCAGCTGGGGGTCAGATATGGTGGGCTGTTTGTACTCCTCTGCATACATGTTCAGTCACAGTCCTTCCATGTTGGCCTATACCTATGGGACATATATACAGAACGGGGGGGGGGCCAAGACCAGGCCTTGTGGGATGCCACTCATATCTGCTTTGTAGTCTGACATGGATGCGGCATGTCTGACAATGTCAGTTCTGTCCTTGGTCTGGTTTGCAACCCGTCTACTGACATAGGGGTATATATTTAAGCTGGTGAACGTATCCATACTGAACTCGTACGGTATTGTCTAGAAGCATGTGCACGGTCCAGCTACACTGTGTGGACCACATTGCCCTCATCAATGACCTTAATGACTGCTTCAAATGGGTCAGACATGTTTAGGGACAGGTTCTGCAGTTATGACAGCCACACTGTGTAGGGTCCAGTATCAGTAGGTCCACAATAGCCTTCTGTCTGTGGTACATACTGATCCTTTCCATAGCTGTGCAGAACAAGCTTGTCAGGATCCTGGGGTGGTAGTTTGGAGTGTCCATTCAGGCAACACCTTTGTTGTGATGGACCACTGTTGTTGTACACTGCTCTTTGGGTACATATCCTGTGGTAAGGCTGACTTTGGACAGTAGTGTGATTTGGCATTCCATTATTCTTGGAGTCCATGTTGGCCTCAGCACAGGACACCATCACATACCTTTGCTGCTGTGTGTTCTGCTTTGCAGATGATGGCTGTTACCTCAGCTGGGATAGGTATTTTGCACTCTGGGGGAGGGGGTGTTTGCACTGCACCTGACAGGTTGTATGTTAGCAATATATGTGTGTGTTTGGTATGTTGTTTGTACTATCTGTGTGATTCAGAGCATATCTGTGGATGCCCAACATGGTTCCTACCATCAGTTGGGTAACCCTTGTGGTTATCCTTAGTGTCCTGTACATTTTGTATCTTCATAGGTTCATGGGTTCATACTAGGCTATACACCCTAGGCCATTAGTAAGCCTAGCCAGAGTGTGTGTGTCTTTCGCCACCCCTTGCTATGTTCAATTATGACCATTTATGAAGTTCTTCACTGTGCCTCTGTCTGGTCGTGACACAGTGAGGACCCCCAGTATACATGTATGGTCATCCATCCACTTGGCAATATTCCTGTTGAGGGGTGTCTGTGAGTGGCTCTGCCTACCATGGATTGGGATCCTGTTTCTGGGTGTGGGGAGCCTCTGGGTTATGTATCTGTCCCTCCAGCACATCTTATTTCATTATGTGTTGAGGCTGACATCTGTGACTCTCACAGCTCCAATGGCTTTGATTTCCTGTAGTGGAGCATGTCCATTACTCCTGTGTTGGACATGGCCTTGTACAACAGACATACAATGCCTCTGTGTAGGCAGTCTGTGACTGTAGTCAGCTGGGGTGTCTATAGCCAGGCAGCATATGACATATATTTCACACCCTTTATCCTGTTGGTGGGGTAACTATGAGGTCTTCCGAACCGCTGCAGGTGTCACGTACGGTACATCCCATATGAGTCATTGTACTAGATTATGGGTCTGATAAGGGAACAGTACAGCGGCACAGTGACCTCTGTTGATGTTGATGTGAATCCTTTCATGATACGGTGTCCAATATCGACAATCTTCATAGCCACATTGGCATTGTGGGTGTCACGTGACAGATTAATGTTGTCCTGTGTCCCTAGGATCCTGATTACTCCTTGCATACATAATGGTTTGACACCTATATGGTAATTTGTGTGTATCTTGTCTGGTATTTGGTGGGACATTCATACTGCCCAGTGTCTTCAAGATGTCTGGGTGGAGTTCTTGTGTGTGAGAGTGTGGTCTGTCGCATGCTACAGACTGTACAGCAGTTTTGACTACAGTTATGTGCACATGGGTGGTCTCCGCTGCTTTGTGCATTGTCAGTTACCTGGCAATATGGGTGTCTGTGCTGCATATGGATACTCCCCCTCCTTTGATGTTTTGGTGCAGGTGTTGGGGCCATAACACATGATATGTGGTATAACCTAGTAGTGCTGGTGTGCTATCACTAGGCTTGCAGCAGGCTTCTGTCACTGCACAGACATCGATGTTCTCCATAATAGGAAGTGCCTCAGGGGCATGCATATTGCAGTTTACACATCTGGCATTGGTCAGCATTACCCTTATGTTTCCTACCACTTATGTTTTCTAGGGTGGTGGGTAGTCTTTTTGGCCTTGCCTACGTATGGCTCTACGGAGGCGGCAAAGGCCTTATCCAGTATCCAGACACACACGGGTAACAGGTGCAAGCCATCCCTGGAACAGCAGCATGGCTTGTCATGCTTGACATCTCAAGCAGACAGACATTAGACCCTCATGGACTGACAGCTGTAACTGTGCCAGCTGTTAAACATGAGCATTCTGTGTTTGTACTGTGGCATCATTCTTGGTGAGGGTTGGATGCTGCACACAGCCAGTGTCATACCGGCCTGGGCTACATACTCAGAGAGACCATCCATGTCTCTTTTCATGTTGACCAGGGAGGTACATCTCAGGTAATTCACACCAGCATGGACATTGAGTGCATCATATTTCTGCTTGCTTTGGGGTGACCTGCGTACTTGTGTTATGTGGCATTTTGTGGCAGCCTACAGGCAGCTTACTCTACCCTTTCCCTTGTTCAGTCTGGTGAGTTGGACAGCAGAGTGTCTGCCTATACAGACACCTATTACGACTGTATCAGCCATGTTGTTTCTCCTTCTGGCCTGTGACTGTTTGGCACACCAGCTTTGCGTACTATTCATTGCATGTGCTATGTTTGAAGGTTGTGGTTGCTTGTGTTCTGCTTTGCAGGCTTCTGTTGGTGTGGTGTGTTTGTAATTAAGGCCTCCGGGAATATTTGTCTGTGTTTATGTGTTTGGTTTACAGTTGTGGTAGGTCTATGTGGGACTGGGTTTGTGGTGTATGTGGTTACCTTCTCCTCCTGACTAGTTTTGACAGTACTGAGTTGGTGGAGCTCAACCTCTGGTTTGGATACATGGATGCATCTATCACATATATTTGTATTTATTGGGGGGTGTTGTGGTTGTCTGTGTACTTGGGACTGGTGTCACATTGCCTCAGGATTCACAGATTCTACTTGTTGTGGCTGGACTTAGTGGATTGTATGTGTGGACATATGTTATTGCCATACTACTTGTCAGTGAATACTTCCCTTTTTATGTTTGCTCTATCATGTGGTAGCTTCCTCATTCTCTTGCATGGTTTGGTAATGGCTGGAGTCCAGCATGCCAGATGCCTGCGTGTATAGCATTGTGTGTTGTTGTTATTTGTGACTGCATACTCCAAGCATTCCTGGCTGTGTTCATGGAATGCCTGTATAACATGTTCTGTGGTGTGTCCCATATTCTGCACTTGCACAGGGCCTTTTGTGGATTCAACATCAGTTTTGAGGGCTGCAACCTATGCTTTACACATGTTTTTCACTGTGGTATTCTGGCCAGGGACTGGGGTCAGGATGTATATATCCAGTGTGATTACTCTATGGTCTGGTCTTACCAGTGAGGGGTACACTTCTCATCTTGCCATCCAGTACACATGTTGCTGATTATCACATCCAGTATGCTTAACCCTCTTGTGGGAGTGGTACATTGTTCCTGGGCATTTTGGTTTATGGATTCTGGGAAATTTTCTCCTACTGTGTTGGTGCTTGTATAATGCTCCCGTGTATGTCTGGGTATTTTCAGTCAAGCAATATAATGTGGTTTGGGGGGCTTGATATATTCATGTATTCCGACATAGGCCAGGTGCAGTTCCTGGTATTAGGACAGTAGTCTGCAGCAGGCTATATACTGGGAGGCGGTTTTAGCCATTGGTATTTGACCATGGCTAATCCATGCTGCTTCTTGTTGTGGTACCAACATGGGGTGTGGTTATCCTTGCCATTTCTTGCTAGTCACCCTCCTTTTGTAGCTTGTTCCATGTTTTGCGGCTGTACAGCACAGTATGAGGTGTGACCTGGTAGTGTTAGGGTGCTGATGTGAGCCTTGACCCAGTTCTCTATTACAGGACTGGTATCTACATTCTCCATACTGTGTGTGTTTACACTGCACACATCTTGCTGTTTAGACATCTGTCATTGGGTAGCATTACATCTAGGTTCCTATCCCTTGTAGAACCTATGAAGGTGGGTTTGTGTTTTGAGACTTACCTATTCAGGGCATGCTGTGGGTACTGACAGCCTTTGCCAGTATCCATGGGGCATGGCATGATAGGTGCACACCACCCCTAGCAGGTGGTGCATCATGTCATGCTCCGCATGTCTTCCCAGCCTGAAACACATTGGCTCCCTTTTGACTAACTGCATTACTTCAGCCAGTTATTGCACTTGATCATCCCATCGTCAATTTGTGGCTTCATGCTTGGTGAGGATGGATGTTAGTCAGGGTGCTCATGTGTGCATATAGTACATGGTGTTACATTACTTAACACATGGCATTCATGCCTCAGGTGGTGCTGCAGGGCTGCCTCTGTCGGATGTGCATATTACACTTCCCTGTACATGTTTGTGAGCAGGTCATGTCATTTTAGGCATCCATGTTATTATTTGAGTGAGTCAGAGGGGGTATCATTCCCAGGGTTCCTACTGAGCCAGTGTATGTGCTATGCATTGCCTCTTTGCCAAGGCCAGGGCATACTGGGCATGCCTCCTTCTGCCTACTGGGGCAGGCTCAGGTTGTTCCTCCTCCGAGTCACGCTCTGCCTGTGATGGCCTTGGCAATGGTGGGGGGCTGTTTGGCCTGGCCCTATGCTGGTCCTGCTGCAGCTGTTTTCACAAGATCATATTATGTAGCATAGCACATACCATGACAATTTGGGTACATGTAGTTGGTGTGTACTGCAAGGCTCCACCAGATGTGTCCAGACACCGGAACCGTGACTTGAGCAGCCCAAACACATGCTCTATTACATTAAGTGTTTGTGCGTGTGCCTCATTATGGCATTCCTGTTCAGGTGTATGTGCGTTTCTGATGGGTGTCATCAGCCACGGCTCCAGTGCATAACCTGCATCCCCCACTAGGTGTCCGTGTGGGATGTCCCCATTGGCAAATGTCTGGTACAGCTGCGTCAAATGCCAGATGTGGGAATCGTGGTAAGTCCCAGGGCAGCGAGCACACACATTCATTATTATGCCCTGGGCATCACACACAACCTGGCAGTTGATGGAGGGGACGCCTTTATGGTTAATGTAGGCCCTACCCCGCTCACCGGCTGGTGCTTTGATGCGTATGTGCGTGCAGTCTATTGCACCCACTACCTCAGGGTATTCTGCTATTTACTGGAAGAGAAGCATATTGCTGGCCAATACCTTACAGGCATTGGGAAAATATACATGATCACCGATATGTGCTGACATGGCATCCAGGAACTGCTGCAGTACCCTGGAGGCGGATGCCTGTGATATCCCCATCATATCGCCAGTTGATCTCTGGAAGGTACCTGTTGCTAGTATTCTTAGGCCAACACATACCTTGGTTTCCACTGGGATGGGTTCCCCTCTGTTGGTTCTGTGTGTGAGGCGTGGCCTGCACAGCTCAACAATTTGCTGCAGGAGCTCTCTGTCCACTCTATAGTGCTCTACTATCTCCAGCTCATGTAACCCGTGGTAGGTGACCCTGGGCCTGTACACTCTTCTCCGTCTCCTCACTGTGGGTTGTCTGGCACCAGCTGCATTGTCACCACCCTCAGCAAGTCGCCTATGTCTCATTATGATAGCTATGGCAGCCCCTAACATTTCTGTTCTGAGTTATGCTTTTTCAGTTTTCACTTCTATTAGCTTACTCCTGTCTTGCAGTGTCTCTTAAGAGAAACATCCTACACTACTGTTTGCAGAGTTTTAAGTGCTGGGCTGGGCTACTAGTCTGCCTGTGTAATTGCCTGCTTCTAATTGTTTTCACCTGCTAGCTTCAGCAGTTATCCCTGCTAGCTTCCTATTAATTCTGTTGCTTCCTTTTTCCTCTCTGTTTCCTCAGAGGGGAGCAATGTGCATACCATCAGAAACACGCTCACAGTGGCTTACACGTGCACACGTGCTTACACGGTTCAGAATCTACTTATTCGGGTTAAAACGCGCGTACACCCGCGCAAACACTGTTAAACGTCTGCCAACAGCCTCCAACATACTCAGCCTGCCCTACACGCGCGCACACCTGCGCAAACAGTGTTAAACATCTCCCAACACGCTCCCACATGCTCAGTCTGCCTTACACGCACGCACACTGCCTTACTTGCACTTCATGGCGCGCACACGTGCGTATGCACGCCCAGCAAGAAACTTTGGTGTAAGTAACAGTGTACACCTTCCATTTCTTGACTTTCCATGACTTATCTAGTGGCACACCTCTTTCCATGATCTGTGTCTGTCATCTGTCATGTTACACTGGCCTCCAGTGAACTGCATTTCTTTCTACCATTCCCCCCTGTGATGTCACATATCTCCTACTCTATTCCTCCCCCTTATGTATCTCTTACACTACTCAGACTGTGCTCATTTGCTATGTGACTGTGAGATTCAGTATCCTAACCCTCATTCACATAAGATTGCCTACTAATGCTTAGTTACATGTCTTAGACTCAGCTTCCCCCCTTAGCAACCACTACACGGTGGCCATGTTGTTTTTGGTCTGCTGGTCCCTGCATTGTCATTCCATGTATTGCATGAAACCCACATTTGTGGGTTTATAACCTTCTTTTTTATGATTTTATACAGCACAGCCCGTTTGTGCGGGGCTGCGCCCGAAAAAAAAAATTATATTTTTAATATTTTGGCATCAGGTTATATTGCCAATGGCCACATATTTGGCCATTGGCATGCTGCCTGAGTCATATGCACCCTTTTTTTGGAGCTGACATGGCTCCGTTGTGGAATTTGCAGAAACGTACTCAGTTGTCAACTGAGTACATTTCTGCAGCTAAAACGTCTCTTACACGGACTGGTTTCTGCTTCGTGGATCGCTAATATACCTCATTTGCATACCTTTCAGCTGCAAGTGAGGTATTTAGCATGTCCACGCCCAGTCCGTGTAAGAGACATTTTAGCTGGTCTCTTACACGGAGTTTAGGGCTGTTCCTGGATCGTGAGGCTTGCATGGAGTGTTGCACATCTCTTACACTCCATGCAAGCCTTCATGAATCCTGCCCTTCATCTGTTGAATTGCTAAAAAATTAAAATTATGCTCTGGAAACAGCCTTAAATGTCTATATAATGCATTTTTTTGCATCTTGCTGTCAAATTTCATAAAGATGTTCTTAAATATGTTGTGCAAAATTGCTTTGGGTCTTCCCAATATAAAAATCTGGACACTGGCAACAAACTGCAGCATAAACAACTGCATAAGTTTAGCAGTTATATTTTCCCTTTACCACAATTTTTTACCCCCAATTCTTATACTAGATGTTCTCAAAATATGCTTACATTGGTGGCACATGCCACAAAGTGCCATGCTCCCCTTAGCCTCAATGACTAGGGGCTTTTCTAGTAAACTCTTAAAATTCATACCGTTCCGAAATACAAAATTGGAATGATCTCCAAAGGTGTCCAACATAGCCTGTTCCTGCAGAAGAATAACCCAATTTTTCTTTACAATATCCTGCACAAGAATGCTATCACTGGAATATGTACTGACAAAAGGACATATAATCTCCTGAGAATTTCCAGTACCTATTGAACATTCATCCATTATAACTATATCATTCCATCATTTATACCAGGGTTATTAGTCCTAAGGTGTAATAAAGGTTGCCCATTTGTAGACATATCAGGACTTCCCAATATTGGGACATATAAACCATTACTTCATGTATTAATATCCTCCTGTTTTATATTACACTGTAACCATTAGGCCACCCTCCCAGTTTGTGCTTGCCTGTTCCTGTTACAATGGTGAATTTATGCCTAAAAAAGGCACTATAGGGGGCGGCAAGAGGGGTGACAGGTGCAGGCCATCTCTGGCAAAGCATAGTGGTCTGTCGACCATGTTGTCCCAGAAAGACAGATACTGGATCCCGTTAGAATGACACCAGAAGCTTAGCCAATTGTTGACATCAATCATTTTGTCCTTGTACTGCGGTATTATTCTGGGTGATTGCAGGATGCTACTCAGGGCTAGGGTCATACCTGCCTGGGCTACAAGATCGGAGAGCTCTTCCATGTCTCTTTTCATGTAGTCCAGGGAGGTATGTCTCAGGTCGTTCACACCAACATGGACAATGACAGAGTCATATTTGTACTTGTGGTGTGACCTGAGTGCATGGGTTATGTGGTGGATCCTGGCACCTGACAGGCAGCTGACAGTAAACTTCTCCTTGTTTAGCCTCGTGAGTGGGACATCAGTGTGCCTGACTATAGAGTCACCTATGACTAGTGTGTTGGGTACATTGTTTTGCCTTATGGGTTGTGGTTTATCGGCACACTGTCTGTGGGCTATGTGTCATTTGGGTTGTGTTAGGGGGGGTGGACGTTGCTTGAGTTTCTGCTTTGGAGGTCTCTGTTGCTTGAGCAGATTATTATTGAGAGCCTCCGTGGATGTTTTTGTGTTTCTATGTGTGGATTTTGGTGGTGTAGGTTTAGTGGGACTATGATGAGTGTGGTGTGGTGCAAGTGTTTACCTTCTCCTCTTGACTGTCAAGTTCAGTCTTAGTTGGAGACAGCTTTATTTCCAGTTTGGCTAGATAAGTGCATCTCTCACAGGTTGTGGTGTTGGATGATAGGAAGAGAAGGTTGTCTGTGTACATGAGGCAATTGCTACACTGCCCCAAGATGCCCAGATTCATCAGATAGACAGTTCAACATAAGTCACCGAACAGCTAATTTGATACTGTTTCCAAAAGTTTTAGTGACTGATAATATCAGTCTTCATGAGGAAATAAAATTGGGTGTTAGACCTTATAAGAAGTTCTACTAGTATTTTAAACAATTTTTGAATAAGAATGTTTCTGATAGAAAAATAGTGTAATTCAACCCTAGAGTCTTGTTAGATGAAGGTGCTGTCTTAACAATTTTCAGTCCGTATCTAAGCTTGCAATGGTAGTATCCAAACCTTTAATTTTTGGGAGTGACGATATAACAGTTTTGCAGTTGTAAAATAGCTTTGGCATTAATGACAAAGAAGCAAACGTCTCCACAGTTAACAATGTTAAATTTTTCCAACAAAAAGCTTAAATTCTGTAATATGCCTGCTGTATGGTAATTCTACAGTGCTACAGACTAATTGGTATAATTTGCAGTCACGAAGGACTTTATTTACCCATGCTGTTTTATGCTTTGGATTAAGACAAGCAGCTTTTTATGTGGTAGGGGGCTCAGTAATAATCTCTGTAGGACTGGACAGTGAACAAATGACCATTTTAATTAACAGCCTTAAAAATTTGCACATTGACTCTATTTTTAACCAGTTAGACATCCATGATGTGAAGAATGTGATTACAGCCAGAGCAATACAGGGGGTAATAAATATGAAGTGGAAAATTAACTCAAATGCTTTTCTTGTGTCTAAATAAATGCAACAGCTAGGTAAGAAAATGTAAACAGTAACACTAATGATCTCATGTAAGTTGATGGATTTTTAAGCTAGTATCTCCATGAAAAAAATGCTTGGCTGACTAAACAAATGATGTGTGAGACCAGCGTAGCTTAAGGCTTTTAATAAGCATCCTTAAGGGATTTAAACATGTTTCTGTAAGCCTTGTCAGACGTAATTGTCAACAATAATTTGGATTTTGTTTAGATCACTTCCCCTTAAACTGGTGGAATAATATAGTCAATACATGTGGATGTAACTTGAACTGCATAAGTTAAGCCTGAATAATCTAGTTAGTGAGTGAAGGTGTGCTATTTTTGCATTGTTTATATAAATACTTTTAAATAACAAGTCCCATACTGCAGATAGCTTCCACTTTGTAGAGTGAACAATAGAGCATTTCAGTGGCAGACCTAGAAAATTATAATACATGGAGAGTTGTAGGGTTCATAAAATGTGTGTGTGTGTGTGTGTGTGTGTGTGTGTGTGTGTGTGTGTGTGTGTGTGTGTGTGTGTGTGTGTGTGTGTGTGTGTGGGTGTGTGTGGGCGTGTGTGGGCGTGTGTGTGTGTGTGTGTGTGTGTGTGTGTGTGTGTGTGTGTGTGTGTGTGTGTGTGTGTGTGTGCTTGTCTGTCTGTATATATCTGATTATGTGCTAGCGTGCCTGCGGCTGTCTGCATGTTTGTGTGTGTGTGTATGTGTGTGTGTGCGTGTGTGTGCGTGTGTGTGTGTGTGTGTGTATGTGTGTATATGTGTGTGTGTCTCATGTGTGTGCTTGTGTGCTAGCATGTTTGCAGCTATGTCTGCATGTCTGTGTCTATGTGTGCATGTGTGCGTCTCATGCGTGTGCTTGTGTCTGCTGCTATGTCCGCATGTGTATGTGCGTGCTTGTTTGTCTTTGTATATGTGCTTGTGTGCTAGTGTGTCTGCAGCTATATCTGCATGTCTGTGTGTGTGTCTCATGTGTGTGCTTGTGTATATCTGCTTGTGTGCTAGCATGTCTGCAGCTATGTCTGTATGTCTATGTGTGTGCAGGATGACATTGCACACATAGAAATCTAACAAGTTTCCATGCCAAGCATGAGGCAGGGCTGAAAAAAATTAAACATGGCAGGACTGTTAACTTTTAATTATTCAGCATTCAACTGCTTTTAATCTACTAGCTCTTTCCTGAAAAAAGCTCATCTGTATATTCAAGTGCAAGGCACTCAAAAGCACAAATTACTTCAATAAATATACTTCCGCTTATTTGGTGCAATCTTGGTGGCATCACATTTAAAGATTGTTGGTATGAGATCAGCATCTTCATGGCATGGCAGCACATCCACCACTTGCAAAAAATCACTTTTTGTACAAATTGCTGATGGTCATAAGCACAACCTCTTTCCAAGTGATAAATAATGATTTTCCTGAAACATGAGAAATGTTACTCACGTTCCTAAGGTAGATCTCTGCACACCCCATGATTGATCCCTGTGGAGAGCAACTTATCCACCTTCCTATACATTGCAAGCTCTCAGTTGCATGTTGCTCAGCCATTTCCTCCCCATTCATATAGTTACCAAGTTAAACTTATCTGTCTCATTTCTTTGCAAGGAGTGTACAGTACTGGGGCCATAAGAGGGGCATTGTTGAAATCAGGATAAACCAGTTTTCAGAGTTTCATATGTTTTGACTAGTTTATTAATTGGATCAGGGCAGTGTCTCAATCTGTATGGTGGAAATTCTCTGTAGGACTCATTTAAAGACTTATTCTCACCTAGGAATCTTGAACTGTTCCCAACATTTTACTCAATCCTGAAATCAGCTAAGAGTTTTCTAGGCTGCTTCATATTCTACCTATGTTTGAGGTGTGAGGATGGCGTGAGTCCAGAATCATGCTTTCTGAGTTACTATGCTTATAGTATAGGAGCATGTTATGTACGTTTTATTCTTAGCATTAATTTACCTACCATTGAGGACTTGGGACTCTATGTATGCAAAATAAAAATCAATCCATCTGCAAGTAGCCTGATGTATCTGGAAAACAAATGATTTGGGCAATACTTGTATTGTATAGCAGAAAATATGCATTCTTACACTTGAGATAATTTTTACTCCCATCTATATAACCAGCATTATCTAAAGATACTTTGAACCTATGAGGGACAATGGTGGCACAACACTGAAAACATCGGTATTATGAAGGATGTATAATAGCTAAAATGATACACTTAGTAAAATTTCAGCAGCATGCCAGTATTGTAAACAAAAATAAATTTCATATTGAAACCATAACAAAATTGTCAAACAGAACAGATGCAAATGCTAATAAAATGATTTGTAGTTTATCTGTATTGAATTATTTAGCAAGACACCATAGTCATCACCAGCTCCCTCTTCCACATTTTTACAGGGGGGTCAGTGTATTATGTCAGCTGTGTCCACCTCTCTTAATGTAGAGACAGGCCACTCCTGTGGCATACAGAGATAAAGCCCTGATCACAACCCAGGTGACCTGGGTTCAGTACATAGCTTGGGTGACTGATGGAGAGGCAGGGAGGGATGAGTGGATGGGTATAACAAGCTTAGGAGGGTGGGCATTTCTCCTGATGATCCCTAGTGTGGACTAGGGATATTATATGGTGGTGTAGTCCTAGTAGTAGATGTGTAGGTATGGCTGAGCTGCTGCAGAGGTGGTGGATACCCAGTGACATCCCTTATTGTATGCCCACTTACAGATGTTACCATTAGTCACCAAGAAAGTGGGTGGATCTTGGATAAATTATAAAAAATACCACCTAGATTGATGATGGATAGTGGGAGCCCCAAGGACACCCTTAAACTCCTTGCTGTCCCTGGTAAAAATTTTGAAACTGAACAGGGGAAGACTGAAGTGCCTGTAGACCTTAGTGAAGGACATGGGGAACTGAAACAGCTGTCAGTATGACAGAAGGGGGAAAAAATAAATAAATAAAAATCACAAATTTTTTTGACAGCCCATGCCAGACACTTACAGGTGTTATCTCATACAACCAGTCTGCCTCTTGGCTGGATATGTTCATCTCATCTTCTTTTATCCTCTGTCTCTCAAATCCACTTTATCAAATCATTTGCTTTCCTGCACATGTGACCAAACCACCACAATCTACTCTCCTTGAATTTCACTGAAACTGGAGCTGCATTGACTTTAGCACTGATGTCTGTAATTCTTCACCTATCCCACAGTGTGCATCCTACTACCCACCTCTATCACTTTATCTCATCACCTCTAGCTTCGTTATCCCTGCCCATGTTTCTGTACCATGCAGAAACAATGATCACACCGCTGCTTTATAGTCCCTACTGTTCAGCTTCTTTCTTATTCTTCTGTCATACGCTACCGATGACAATTTGTGCCAGCTGGCAGCAGCAGCAGCAAGCAAGAAAGACATTACTTTCAAAATAAAGATGCCCACTGACAGTCTGAGGATAGTAACTGCAAACTTTGGAAAATGCATGTCATGTGCAAATATGGGGCAATACATAGTAAATCAGAGATTGTTGTATCTCATAGTACTTCCCCTTCTCTGAAGTACTGCAGTCTTAGGATTAACATATATAAGTAATAGGGATATAGGTCGTGCAGCACCCATGGAGAGGGAAAAAATAGGTATAACACTGGCTTTTGCAACCCTCTTTTTGAAAGCATTAAGCTTGACAAAAACAAGTATTGCATTTCTCATAAAAAGATTGGTTCTGTTTGCATTTATTATATACAAGGATACACTCCTTGCAAATATAGCAAACTGCACTGATGCATACAGAGTATGTATAACATATCTTATGGGCTGCATCTCTTTTCTTTGTAATTTGTTCTGGTATTTCTGAAGGGACTGCTAAGATACTGACATGTTTCTAGAAGTCTATGCTTTAACAGCAGAGTAATAATATAACTGATGTTGATAGTATAGAAAAAGTTCATCAGAAATGTTTATGACAGTCAAAATGATGTACCTAGAAGAATGTTTAATTGATGAGGATATGTTAGCAGAGTAAAGAGTCACATACTAAAGATAAAAGTCTTAGAGGTACAAGTTTAAATGGCTAAAAGTATGCCAAGGAGTCAGGAGGTGTTAAAACTATATCACAAATACTAAATTCAATTTTAGAGGAGAATAAATGCAATTATGTTCGTTTTTGAAGATATAAGAAGTCAGAGAAAGGCTATAAAACAGATTAAGCAAAGAGAAAGTCCAAACTACTGAACATTTAAACTAAGTAAAAACAAAGCCAAAACTGATGGGAATACACGGATACATATAAAATAAAAGTGTGCATTTGGAAATAAAGAGAAGAAGGAATGTACTATGAAAGGAAAAAGAAAAAAATATTTAAAAATAATAAAGAAAAGGTACAGTAATGAACAATGGCTTACCACCAAAATTGTGGTAAAGGAACTTGTGAGTTGAAAAACAAAGCAAAGGATTTTTGAACTGCTAGAATAAGAGTTAATTTCAATAAATGGATTAGTACTTGTCTAACTTGAAGTAAATGTGGCTACTGTCCAAGGAACATATCTGAATCAACTAAATGAATTTTGACAACTGCATGAACCAGTAATACTAAAGAAATGTACTGTTTTAGCTATATAAATGTAGTATTCAGAGAAATGTACTTTGCATCATCTGTGCTGATTTCATAAATGTGCAATCACACAAACGGTCAGTAAAATTGTGTTGGTGACAGGTTCAGTGTCAATAATCTTATCGTAGTTCCCATTCAGAGGCCCTGGTCTGATGGATAGTTGCTCTTGCAATTTTCATGCGGATGGCACAACTCTTTCTGCCAAGGTCTTATGACCCCCCTGACAATAAGAGATTGCTTGAATTGTTATGTCAAAATTTGTACCAAACTGAAGGCTGCCTTTTAAGGAACCTAGTTAGCATACCATATAGTCTCTACAATTGTGCCTCATCAGATGTCCCAAATGCACTTTCTGCCTTCTTTCTTGATATTGTATTATAACATCACTCTCCTCTTCTCAAAAATCTTAGACTGGCATTCTCTTTGCTGCTTCTTTGGTGAACATGAAGGCAAAATACTCATTTTAAATATTTGCTTGCTTCTTGGCTTCCTCATCCTTTTGTCCTCCCTAGTGGCTTAAATGATGTTTTTCCATATGAGATGGATTGCATCTCATTTAGTTCAACATCACAGCTGAAGGTAATAACTGTTCATTTTTTATTGATCACTCCATATGGGAATGATTTTTTTTTTACTTGCATGTATAATGATTTTTAAGAAATCCTGGATTGCAGCTTCATGCAGAAAACATAAAATAACTTTTAACTTTCTGTAAATGATTGTTATTTTTCCAGTTTGCATCAACCTTGGAGTAAGAAAGAAAATGGGAAATGGAGGACAAAGTCATTGTGCTTTGTTGTGCTTTGTTCTGTGGTGCATTTCCTTGATTAATCCATAGTCATGAGCACATGTGTTATAAGGAGTTATTTACATAAAGGTATGAATTTTGAACAGGTTTTGCCACACAGTTTATCTTTCAAGGAGTGCTGTTTTAAGGAACCATAGTGGATCCCTGTCTAATCTAACAAATTCACTTCCTAACATTACATTTCTCCTACTAACCTGAAAAGGGCCATTCTTTCTGTTTAATGTTTGCTGCTATTTTCCTATTTCTCCCATTTGCCTTTTTGAAGCATCTCATTGACATGTTTCTAGTCTCTTTAAATTCCTCTCAAGGATTCACAACCTTGCCTTTGCAGTGAATATCTATAGTTTCTTTTTTATATTTGTTATCCCCTTCTTAATGAAACAGACTGGTTTACTTATCCTTTTTGCCTTTGCAATCTTACATAATTATTCTGCTTATACCTCTCAAGACCGGTGTATTATTATTGTCCATAGCTCATCCATTTGTTTGATTCCTTGCCACTTTCGTATTTACTTGTTTTGTACCTCGTATAATTCTGCTGAAGTCAACTCCCTTATAACCCCAAAGCAAGGTCCTCATGGTGTTTTGCTTCTTTAAGATGCTCAGTGTTAACTAAACAGATGCATGATCACTGTTAACCAGGAAATCACTGACTTAAGTTTCTTCATTTGAACTTTCTCACAGAGAATGAGGGCAAGAACATTTCTCGTCTTGCCTCCAACTGATACATTTAGCTAGAACTCTTCCAGGATGAATATTTCACTCAGTTTGTTCTCTTCCCACCTTCATAATGGGATGCTCCTAGATACTAAGGTCTCCCCCATCATAACCATCTTCTTCCTCGCTTTCCAGCCAATGATTATGTCACTGACAAACCTCATCATGTATCTCACCTGAAAAAGATGGATTAGAAATGTTGCTGGATGTACCAACTTTCTCTTTTTGCTTCAGCCAACTTTATTGTTTTCTTGTTTTCTTTGAGTTTATGTTCCTGTTCTTGCTCTAGATACCCTGTCTAATCCATCATGCTCCCTGGATGGCAAACTCTTCATTGCCTATTACTGCCGCTAAGCCTTTCTTTATTTATACTGCTTCCTATCCCCCAACCTTCCCTATTCTTTTTATCCATAACACCCTTTATTCCAGTAAGACAGTGTGTAACCCTTTCTGTTATTGTTTAATTTCTATACTATCCCAACAACGTCAGCATCATGCTGCACTATTAGTGTCTTCATCTCGGTCACATTCCTTAATTGACTTCTTGTACTACTAAGAGACTTCATAACTATGGTCCCCTCACCATTTTTCCTGCTTTCCCAACTTATTGTTTCTTCTGTTCCTCAAATCCCAAGAGATTCCAAGGACTCTGCTTATCGTATGCCATTTTCTTTATTTTTTTATCTTGTTTCTTTGTCTCCATCATCCTCTACCTTTTTATCTACCCATTTTAGATAGTTTTCTGATTCCTTACCTTTAGCTACATGCTGGAGTTTCTGTCTTCCCCTCATACTCTTTTCTAACACTTACATCCACCAAAACAATTGCTGTTACTTGTTCCCTTTCTATTGTCATATTCCTTTTTTCATTTCCCCTTGACGTATGCAATTTTCTTATGCCGATTCTACCACTGACATCTCCCTTTTCTGATCCTCTTTTGCTTTTCCTTAACAGTAACTGTCTTCCTTCCCTAAACCAGATGTTCATCTTAGGCTGAGGGCATCACTGCCTTAATGCACCACTCCAGACCACACTTTAGAAATGCATCTCCATAAAGAACTCACCAACATCTATCCATGCTGAATATCTCTTCATATTTGCAGTCTCTCACTCTGGTTTATCACTGCTAATATTTTCCACTGCATGTTTCACTCTCTGACAGTAGAACCACCAAAATCTCCTCATCTCCCATATTATTGACTCTTGTCAGAAGTAGAGTTCTGAGTATAATATTATACCCCTCACATCCTTAATTTGTGTCAACAAGTCCTTTGTCCTCTCCATTTCCTCTTCTGTGGTTCCACCTGTCAGGCAAATAGTTCCTGCAAGTACCAATAGAGGTATATAACCATCTTCTTTCATAAATAGTTGTGATGCAGTCATCCTGCTGAACGCTTCCTCTTGGACTATATCTACCTTTACAAATCTTTTGATTCTTCTGATACTCAAATGATAGTCATGGTGATTAAGTTCCCATCACCAGCGATCTTCTCTTTCTCCATCTCCTAGCTATGTCTATCTGCGTTGCTCTTCCTACTTACTACTGGTTACACCACTCTAGCCATCCTTTCTTCTCACTTTGGCAGGCTATCTCTGCTCTAGCTTCCCAGTAGTGTTGTCTTCTGCTTGGGTATTTCCAGCTCTTGCACACGTTCATAGCTCATGACCACAACCTGCCCTGTCCTTTCATCAGAGTTCCCTGCTCCTTGGCTTTCTTTTCTTTCTTCTCCCTTTTCCTCCTTCCTTGCTGTATACACATCTCCTGTCACCTGCTGCCATTTGCATACCACCTGTCTGTTCAGAATGTGCCTAAACTCCACTGACTATTACTTCCCATGTTCTCCTGTCCCTTTCCTGCTTGTTTCCCTTTTACCTTTTCACACTGCATGATGGTTAAGAAGGATCTGAGTTCTAGCCTCATGAATAGTTTTTGGACTTATGTTCCAGCACTGAAACTGTAATACAATATAAGTGGATGGAGTAGGAGTGCGTGTGTGTGTGTGTGTGTGTGTGTGTGTGTGTGTGTGTGTGGGGGGGGGGGGGTGATGCACTCCTGAAGTGCCATCCTTCAGATTAGACATTGAGCGTAGGTCTACCTGTCTGACACAATGACAGCTCAGGTTGATATAAAACTTCCATGGCATATGTTGAAAAAGAGTGAAAATATTTCTTTGGTGTTCTAGCCAAATTTTCTCCATCTAAATAAAAATCACCATAGTCTTCTCTGAAAATACACATGTTGTTATCTGAACTAACCTGATCAACTTCTTCTTCTTTCAACTGCTTCCATTAGGGGTCACCACAGCAGATCACCTGTTTCCATTTCTTCCTGCTCTGCATCGTGTTCTGTCACACCAGTCACCTGCATGTCTTCTCTCTCTACATCCATAAAACTTATCTTAGGCCTTCCTCTTTTCCTCTTACCTGGCAGATACATCCTTAACATCCTTCTCCCAATATACCCAACATCCCTCCTCAGCACGTCCAAATCAACAAAATTTCACCTCTCTGACTTTGTCTCCAAACTGTCCAACCTGACCTGACCCTCAAATATGCTCCTTTCTAACCCTGTCCATCCTCCTCACACCCAATGCAAATCTTAACATCTTTAACTCTGTCACCTCCAGCTCTGACTCCTGTCTTTTTGTCAGTGCCACCATCTCCAGCCCATATAACATAGCTGGTCTCAATATCATCGTGTAGACTGTCCCTTTCACACTTACTGGTATCCATCTGTCACAAATCACTCCTGACACTATTTTTTCACCCACTCCAGCCTACCGGCACTCTCTTCTACACATCTTTTCCACAATCACCATTACTCTGAACTGTTGTTCCCATGCATTTAAACTCATCTACCTTTTCCAGCTGTACTCCCTGCATACTCACCATTGCTCTGTCATCCCTCTCATTCACACACATATTTTCTGTCTTAGTCCTGTAGACCTTCATTCCTCTCCTCTCTTTTGCATGTATCCACCTCTTCAGGGTCTCCTCAACCTGTTCCCTACTCTCACTACAAAGCACAATGTCATCCGCAAACATCATAGTCCACAGGGACTCCTGTCTGATCTCCTCTGCCAACCAGTCCATCACCATTGCAAATATGAAACAGCTCAGAGCTGATCCTTGATGTAATCCTACCTCCCCCTTCTACTGCATATCTCAGTACTGTCACACTGTCTTCGTACATATGCTGTACCACTTTTAAATACTTCTCTGCCACTCCCAACTTCGACATACAATGCCACAACTCCTCTCTAGGCACCCTGTCATATGCTTTCTCTAAGTCCACAAAGACACAATACAACTCCTTCTGACCTTCTCTGTACTTCTCCATCAACACCCTCAGAGCAGACAATCACATCTGTAGTGTTCTTTCCTGGCATGAAACCATACTGCTGCACATTAATCATCACCTACCTTCTTAACCTAGCTTCCATTACTCTTTCCCACAACTTCATGCTGTGGCTGATCAGTTTTATCCCTCTGTAGTTACTATAGCTCTGCACATCACCTTTTTCTTAAAAATTGAATAACCCAGTCAACAAAAGTAAATAAAATATAGAAATTCTGAATTATCCCATAAAGTTTCAGTATTCTTCTCTGAAGTGTGTATCCTCTGCCACTTCAGACCTCCCATGCAAATCTTGCCCCATACATTGAACACCTTCAACATTTCTCTCCTTTTTCACTCTCATGTAAAAATTGCTTTTATAAACTTGGAAAGTTACTAGAATACTAGGTTTTGCATTGTATGCTCTTTCTGAAGGATCTCAAATGTCTGTCATTATTTATTGACTTCAGTCCTCAGTGATTTTGCCAGAAAACCACAAATTTTATGAGGACCAGACTAAAAGTATGAGGCAAAATTTGGATATTCTTTCTGATGCATCAAAGCTGCACTCTTGTTCCATCTTTAAAAATGTTTAAAAGTCATCTGAACTGTAAACTACTTCTGCTATCCATCAGTGTCTCTGTAGTGGAGAGATGTGTCTTGTTCTGAATGGAGAATGTTTCATTTATTTAAAGTATTGCCTAATTCTGATTATTATATCATCACTATCCTTCTTATTAAATACAATACAAATGAGATTCATCTTAGTACTTGCACTTATGTGATTTATTTTTCATTCCGGCACAAATGTCTACGTGCACTAGTCTTTTGCTTCTGAGATACTTATTGAATTTGTTTACTGGGAAAACCATCTGGGCAATGGTGCCCATTTTCTGTGGAGGCACATTGAGAGAAGCTACATATAGTAACTACATCCATGATTTGTTACACTGTAGTATATTAGCACCAAAGATTGCATCCAAGCAATAATGCTTGTGCATTAGAATATAAATCTCGGCACTCTGCAGATTACCAGGATTTCTAAAATAATGTTTTGAACTATGGCCATGCATTTACTGTTATTTCTAGAGAAATGGGCTTTCTTTTTTAAAGAATGGATTGTGGGTGATTAACCCAATCTGTTTGCTAGAGCAAAATGTATAAAGATCACAATGGTAATACAAGTCAGTTAGTGGCAGATTGGAATTTCTTTATGCTGTCATTGATTCTTATATATGTAATGACCTAACTTGGTAAGGAAGTTACAGAACTGAAGTCTGATTTGTGCTTTTTAATTTCAAATTCTAAACAGGGGTAACTTGTTATTTCTGATAAATGGATTTAACATAGCAAGAGCTATAGCATTCACAGGTTTGTCTGTGAGATAAGAATGCCTTGATATTGAATTGAGATGTCAGTTTTTAAATCCTTCTAGGCAGCCTTGTATGTGCCTAGGGAACAGAGAAGAACTGCATGTTATTTTTTTATGTTGTCAGTCAGTTGCAGTATCCTTAGGTTTGGGGATATCATAAAGTCTCCTAGCTGTGCAGCAGATGCAGACACTGTCAGGACATTCTAGATCGGACTATTATCCTACTCCATTTAGTTAACAAAGTGCATACCCAAACTGTAATACGTCACGGATGCTGTATTTAGGAGAGAGAAAAACAGAGAGAGAGAGATGTGATGTTCAAATGCATACAGTCTTGAAATGCCTGAACTGAGTACTAAAACTAATGCTAAAATGTGATTTTTATTCCCATTTATTCAGTCATATATTTAACATTAGATTGTTTATCTTAATCATTTATGTTTTTTATGGTATACATTGTTCACAAATACAGCTGTTTAATTAGAGTTGATACAAGATTATTGACTTTTGAGTATTCATCAAATTTCTATCCTTTGAATAAATTGCATACTTTATTTAAGAAATATCAGTTATCTCTTGGAGAATGCTTAGTGGGAATGGTTCTTCTGGAATTGCAACACTATTGCAAGTCTAAATGTTTCTACTATGAGCAGACAAACATCAATCTGCTGAAGCACTAACTTCAAACCCACCTCCCTGAAAACAATATCCACAAAAGTGCTGTTTTCAGTGTTTATTCTGCCCCACTAAATAATGTAATCAACTGCAATCAACTGCATAATCACACTGTCAGTGAAGAGAGGCAAACAGTGGAAATAGCACTTAGTTTCTGCATGATTCCCTGATAATGACTCTCAAGGGTAGATGCTGACATTGTTGGAGAATTCAGTTTCGGGGAGCTGAGGCTCAGAGGGTCAGAAATCATCCACCAGTAGTGTAGCCAGACTAGACATGTAGTCCTGTGGTATTTTGTCTATAATAACTTAGTAACTATGCCACTCTTTCCCAAGAGCTGGGATTTCTAAAGCCCCTTATGGAGTGTGAACCATTTATTTTTAAGATATAACAAAATCCAGTTTTACTTTTGCTAAAAATGCTTCTGACTATTAATAGCAATGGCTTCTTCAGGAAATATTAAGGGGTCTTTGCCTTTCTTAGAGTGGGGAGAAGGGTGCTGCCTGATTGCAGACTCTGATGGCTTTGGCATAGTCTGCAATTATATACTGGGGAGGACCTGGGTTTTTAGTACTTGTAAGTTAAGCTGCTATCACACATAGAAATATATGAGTATTGATTTTTTAATTGCATCAGATCTAAAATTCATATATTTCTCTAAGGAATAGATTTTATTTAGCTGCTTATTTTATGCTTTGAGCCACTCTGCAATGACACAAATTATACACAACTTTATCTTCATGTGATTGTTTGTTTGTGTCTTTCAGCTTTTCCCGGTTAGGGGTCACCACAGCGGAACTCCGTTCCGCTAATGTTTGGTAGTGGATTTTTATGTACCGGGTTACCAGCCTTGACGCACAACCTTCAACGAAGGCACAGCCCATTCACATATGCCTCCACACAGAAGACTAGCTGAGAATCAAACAGGACAACATCTTACTGTGAGGCGACAACGCTACCGCAGCACCACCACCACAGTATAACTTTATCTTCATGTGATGTTTAACTGAAATTGTCAGCTAAACACATATTTGTAGGTAAGTAGTATGGCATTGTTTTATTCTGAGACACCAACTAGAAAATTTCAAATTTTACCAGATGTGCGGACTTGTATTGCTGCTACTCTATGCCTAGATAAAAACAGCAAGCTTGCATAGCCTTTTATGTGGCCTATTTTTGCCATTCATTTCACAACAACCCATTCCTTTTATCATTTTGTAAGGTTGACAGATTATCCCTATATAAGAATGTGTTCAGGATATTTAGTTTTATAGATGAGTGCCTATGAATGAGAGCCTTCTGGGAATTACAGTTAGGATGAATTTTGCAAGGACTGCACAATTTCTTGTTTTCAGGAGTCTAGCTGCCTGTATACTTTTCACATTATGTAATGAATTGCATATGCATTAAAGTGCATGGGATTAATGTTTGTTGTTATGTTAAGTCAAGTAGTGGACCATGGCCTTAAATGCAATGTTTTATTTCCATGTATGCTAAGATTATGACATTAATAACTCAGGTATTTTGTTTTGGGTTTTTGGGCTTTTGCACTGTAGTGGTACACTTTATTTATTAATTTGTCTTTTGTTAACCAGGTTATTCTACTTGGTTGGTGGCCCATTTTCAGTGGAGACCTGAGGAGAAAAGCTCCACACATGAACAAATGATAGAGAATAGCATAGTAACAATATGAATTTGGGTACATAACTACATGCAATTATGCCAAATATGAAGTATGACTACAAAGCAACAAATATGCATGCAACAAAGAAAATTATCAATTCATAGAATTCAGCAAAGACAATAGCTTACATTAACAATTCATATAAATTCAGGCAAAACAATAGCTTAAAATTATAGGAAGTAGGAACCTGTAATAAAAAAAGTGTAGTTTTACAATAGGTCATCAGAGAAAAAGCTTTTAACGTAGCTATAAATATTAAGCCTAGCTGATAGAGAGAAAATAGAAGAATTAAATGGAGGGGTAGAAATAAAGGAGTGGGAAGCAAAGTTTAGGAGAATCAAGACAGTATAGACAGTAAAATAAAACAGATGTGAGAAGGGGGGGAGTATAGTAGTAATGGAAGAGATAAGATTAGATTTAGGTATTGCAGCTGGTCACAGGTGCAGCTGAGGTACCAGTGTTGGTATATCTAATGGATTATATTAGAAGCAGCAGAGGAGAAATGTTATATACTAACAATTGGGTGAGTGAAAATTAGGTAGGGTGGTGAGAGGTGGAGGAGGGAGAGTTAGCAAGGTAGCTCTTCAATTCTCTTTTGAAATGTAAGGAATACTGTATGGAACATATATTGGTAGGGAGTTTGTTCCAAGTATGGGATACGGAGCATTTATAGAGTAGTCTGCCAATTGTTTTGTTAGGCCTGTAGGTGCCAAGTAGCTGTTGGTCAGTGCTTTGGAGAGATTGTGAAGGTTTGTATAGGGATTGGTGGGTAGACAGGGAGGGGCAATCTGAAGATTTGTAAAATAGAGAGTTTGCCATCTGTAGCTGGGAGAGTTGTAGTAGTTGAGGGAATTCCAGACACTGTAGTTGTTTAAAGGCTAGGCAGGGATGGGATTTGTAAGGGAAGTTACAGTCAAATCTGGCTATCTGGTTGTAGACTTGTTCAAATTTGGTTAAAGGATTTGCTTGGAGGTGGGTAAATAAAGGGGAAGCACAGAGTAAGCAAGGGAGGAGGTAGACTTGTGCTAGTGATGTACCTGAGGTGGTGGATAAGAATTTTTTTGTTTCTGTACAAAAGACCGAGTTTTTGATTAGTCATTTTGATTGATTGTTGGATATGAATGTCAAACTTCAGTTGATCATCAGTTGTGATTCATAGAAGTTTGGTATGGGAGTCAGCATGAATGTTAGTCTTGTATAGGGAAGACAGAGTGAATAAAGTTTTAAGGTTGGACATACAGTTAGGAAGGAAAATAAGAATCTTTGTTTTCTTTGGGTTAAAGATGAGTTAGTTAGTGGTTAGCCAGTGTTCAGTGGTGTTAAAAGATGTCTGTATGAGGGACAGAACTTTGGTAGGGTTGTCAGTGAGGGGAATAAGAGTAGAATCATTGGTGTACTGGATCAGAGATGAGGTGCTGCAGGTGGATCATAGATTGCTAGTAAAAATATTAAGGAGAAGGGGGCCTAGAATAGATTCTTGGGGTACACCTGTTTGGATAGGTAAGAAAAGAGAGCAGGAGGTCTGCCATCTAATAGACAACTGTCTGTTAGTAAGGCAACTAGAGAACCAGTGAGTAGTGGATGCAGAGAGGTTGAATTCAGTTAGTTTAGAAAGAAGCTTAGTGTGGGAGATGGTGTTGAATTCCTTGAAGAGGTGAAGTGATATGTATGACATTAGTTTATTGTTATTTCTTGCCTCAGCTATAGTCTGGGTGAAAGATAGAAGGGCTGTGGATGTGCTGTGGTGGAGCCTAAATCCATATTGAGAGGGGGTGAGAAGATTTTCCTGGAGTAGCTATTTAAGAAAGTGTTTGTGAATGCATTTCTTTTTTTTTTTTAACAAGTTTATTGTTTTTAACATACAAAATAAATATCATAACAATTTTATACAAGTAATTAAAATGGAAATGGTTATAACATTCAATAACATAACCAAAGTATTTACAAAGACATCCACTACAGTCAAATCAATTAATTAAACTAAAATACCATGCTATTGAAGCTAAGATTTTTTAACAGATTTTGTAAAGTATCCCATATAATATAGTAAGATGTTTTTCTAGTAGTTCTTGATTTTATTGTCATCAATTCCATATGGCACACTACAGTCATAACATTTTTAAATTCATTAAACGAAGGAGGAGTATCTGAAATCCAATTTCTGGTTATTATTTTTCTAGCCACTGCTAGAATAGACCATAACAAGGGAAGCTTAACCTTTTTAACACTTTGAGGAACAGGAGTGTTGAATAATATAAGAGATTTAGAAATAATGAAATTATGTGTAAAAAGAGCCTGCAAAAAATCATTGATTGACTTCCAATATTTTTTCAATTTTATACAGTCATAAAACATATGTGCCCAATCAGCATTAATTTCTACATTACATCTTTTACATAAATTGTCTTTATTATTTATTTCATTCATCGTCAAAGGTGTATAAAAGGATCTATGTAAAAATTTCCAAGTAAAAAGTCTCCAAATAATGGAAGAAGTAGTTTTATAAGCAGATTCCAATATATATTGTTTATCTTGTTGATTTGGTGATTCACCATTAATGGAAGTGAAATAATTCCAATAGGTATCTACACTGTAATAAGTTTCTTCTCTGATAATTTTATGTATGTATGAAAGCTTACATTTATCAGAAACTTTATGTTGTAAATTTAATATCAAGTAATCAATCAGTATTGGAATAGATTCTTTAACTGTTATAGACATTAAATCAATTTTATTAATAAGATGTTGTCTAAAGGTCTGAACTTCTAACCAACAAGTTTCTCTCAGATCAAATTCTTGTTTTAAGAAGTCTAAATTTTTAACTTTATTATCAGATAGCAACTGATACCAGTACTTTAGATTATTTTCTGTGACTAAATGAGTTCTTTCAGAAGTGGATGACAAAAGCATACATTGTGTATACATTATAGGGAATAGAATAAAATTCCATTCCTTATACTTAGGATGCATGAATATAAAATTACGATAACTAATAATAATATTTAATGGATAACTAACTATATATTTTGGTGTAATAGGTGAAGTACAAAATTCTTTTAGTAACCATAACATGGAGTTATTTACAATCATATTTTTATGTGTTAAAGAGATTTTCATGAAGTGAATACTAATTAGTTCCCAGTAATCTTTCCATTTTGCAACATATGACTGATCTATTAACAAAGTAATAACTTTTATAATAGAAGAGATAGTATATAAGTTAAAGTCTGGAAAAGAAATGCCCCCTTGAGACCAACTATTAGTATGTTTCTTTAATGCAATCTAGGTCTATTAGGTGCCCATAAGAAATTTAACATTAGTGTATTCAATTTCTTGATAATTATTTTTGTAGGTGGGAGTATTATTGATTGTATTAAGTATAATATCTTAGGGAATATTATCATTTTAATAATTGTAAGTCTCTCTTCCATAGTAAAAAACATATTATTCCAGCTATTGAAAATATTTTGTATATTAAGAAGACAAGTATTATAATTATTATGTATAATAGATTTGATATCCTTAGTTAATATTATACCTAAGTAAGTTATCTGACCTGAATTGGGTATATATTTACTAAACTCACTAATGAGGACATTTTTTCGTGTATATATAGGTAATATTTTAGTTTTTTCTTCATTGAATATTAAACCAGAAATATTTTTAAAATTCATCATTTTATCAAATAGGGACTGCATAGAAGAATTAGATCCTGCTGATGTAATTAGAACATCATCTGCAAAAGTTGAATTTTAGATGTTGTATTTTCATCTATATCAAATCCTTCTATATCAGTACTGTTTCTGATCAGATTAGCCCAAGGCTCCATTATTAAAGTAAATAATAATGGAGAGAGTGGACACCCTTGTTTTGTACCTTTTAAAATGGGTATTTTTTGTGAGACATATGTTCCTATCTTAATGTAAGCCAATGCTCCTTTATATAAATGTTCAATTAGATTTACAAATGCATCTGAAAAGTTTGTGCACTTCAGTAAGATAAACAAGTAGTCCCAACTTACTGAATCAAATGCTGAACTTATGTCGAGACTAATAAGTGTTAAATCATTCTTTCCTCCTATTTGCAAAATCAATTAATGTTAGAATTCTCCTTATATTATCAAAAGTATTTCTATTTACAATGAAGCCTGTCTGATCTATATCTATAATGCCTGGGATGATTGTCTTCAATCTATCAGCAAAAATACTCATAAACATTTTATAATCAACATTAAGTAATGAAATAGGTCTATATGAAGTGCATCTAGTTAAATTTTTATTGGGTTTTAAAATTGGCGAAATAAATGTGTATTGCCAAGATGGGGGAGTTATTAACTTATTTTGGGCCAAAATAAAAACCTTATGTATTAATGAGTATGTACTTTTAGAAAGAATTTTATATATCTCTGGTATAATACCATCATTACCTGGTGCTTTGTTTGATTTAAGCTTGTTTATTTGTGTAACAACCTCTGTATATGAAATATTTTTATTCAATAGTTTAGTTTGTTGTTTATTAAGTTTTTTTATTCATGTTTGTAGTTATAAATTTCTTTATTTTATCTTTGGGTTCCATGTTAATGTTATTATGATTAATTTTGTGAAAGTGATTTCTAAATTCATCTAATATTTCTGGTAGACTAGAAACATTCTTCTTTTTCTTTAGAGAGAAAATTTCTTTGATATGATTTTGCTTATTCAACCTTTTTGTTTTATTTTTAAGTCTATGTAAGTATTTGTGACTTATTGAGTAAGACAAAAACTTGTATTTCTCTAAAGTTATTTTAACTTTATGAGTTAAAATTTCTTTGTATTTCTCATTTAGTTTGTTTATTTCTTCAATTACTTTTTTGTCCGTAATATTTTCTTTATTATTATGCTTATAAGAGTCTAATTTACTTTGAATATCGAATAATTCCTTATCCCAAGATTTCCTTTTATTATTATACCATCTGATACTTTGTCCATATAGATATGATTTTAAAGCATCCCAAACATAAACAATGGAGACTTCAGGAGTATTATTTATGTCTAAAAAATGTTGCACTTCTGAAAGTATATAATCTTTATAGTCTTTTAGTTGAGTTAAGTATGCTGGTATCCTTTTGATCTGAACATTGTAAGTACTTTTTATCATGAACTCAAAGACAATTGAATTATGATCCGATATAGGACACGAAATGATTTTAGAATTAATTAATTCTGTTACCATCTGGTTAGAAATAAAGACTCTATCTATTTTTGAATACGTTTTATTTCTGTTAGAAAAAAAGGTGTATGGTAATGATTTTGAGTCTATCTGGTTATTAATATCATTCAAATTATATAAATTAACAACATCCTTTAAATGTTTTGCATTAGATGTAATTTTCCTTTTTCCTATAGTAGTAGTATCTTTTTCATGTAGGATACAATTAAAGTCACCTGCTAAAATAATATCTCCTACAGAGAATGATATGATCTTATTAAGATGGTATTTCACTGTATTAATACCAATTCCAGGTATCCAATATACATTGATTAATGTATATGTCTTTCCATTAATTTGTATTGTAACCATACAAAACATTCATTTATCATCTTCATAAGACTTAATAGTTTTAGGTATGGGCATACTTTTATTCCATAAAATAGCCACTCCTCTTTTTTTCTGAGTGTGCTCTGAACTAACTAATACTGTATATTTATTAGTGGCTAATTTATCAATATCCTTTTTCAGGAGATGTGTTTCTTGAAGGAATACTAAGTTGGCCTTATGTAAATTAATGTATCTCATTAAGCTTGCCCTTTTACATGGATTATTCAGTCCATTAATGTTTAAAGAAATTCCTTTTAGAGAAGTCATTTGGCATTTTTTAAACATATAAAACTTATAATCAGAATAACAATTAACAAAATAAGTAATGTTATACCTCCTCCTTTAGGTGTACCTTTAAATATAGCTGTATTTATTGAAACTCTTATGGGATTTTGTATAAGCTTCATTTTTGTTTGTAGTGACAATGAGTTTATAAAACGTATTGTGGATGTCAGAATTATATATAAACAACAGTAAACAGAAGAAAATAATATAAGGATTAAACCTTGCACCCAGCCAGGAGTTAAAAACTCCAACTTTGAGTAGCACATACCACTCAAGTTAACCCCCTACCCTAAGCAGCAGTACCACAGCTGCCACCTTATCAATTTAATACTGGTTATTATTAACTAAAGTTAACCTCTTTCAATTAGATTATCTAGTAAGGTAAAGCTAAACATTTGATAAATCAGCATCATATAAACAAATAGGAACTTTTAGAAACAATTCATACTACTATGTACATCTATTTAGTATAATACATTTATAATCAAATAGCATTCAAATAAACTTGATATTGGGAACCGAGAAGAGAGAGAGAAAGAAAAGATGAGAGAGGGAGAGAAAAAAAAGGGGCATATCTACATATTAATTTATTCAAAATTTGTAAAAATAAGTTCTTATGTTCATTTAGAGTCAATAACTTAGGCTATTATGGTTCAGACATTATATATATTAGGATATTCCTATTTTCTGTCATAGAAATGCAATTAACAGCTTCTAAAAGACTTTAAATTACTTGCATCAAAGCTTTCTTCTCATACTTATTATTGCCAGTTAAATAAAATATTTATGTTCCTAAATATGGTTACAAATCATACTGCATAGCTATGTAAATTCCCAGATATACTTAAATCATTGTGAAGAAAGCCATCTGTATTATATATATCTGAACTGCTGCTTTAAAATATGTCACATGACAACTTCTTCTAAGATAAAATCATAATGATATTTATGCTTGTCAGTTAGATAAGTCAAATGAATTGTAGTATTATATATGTTTAAATCATAAGTATTTACATATATTAATATGTTGCAGTCATGTAAACTTTCAAAAACATATGTATATATGTTTTACTTTCTATGCCTTCTAAAATATCATACTTGCTTACTATGGGATACTGAATCATTTAAAATCATTATAACTTTCATATTTTATAAATTATAACATAAATAAGTAAGTAGTTATAAAAAATAACTCACATTTAAATGTTATAGAGTTAATTTTTCATCGCAGAGTCGCATTTGCAGCAGTTCTACTTCCTGGTAGAGTGTTCTTCTTGAATCTGCGATGTGTCAGTGTGAATTCAGGGGTCAAAGTTCAAAATGACTGCATTCAGCTTCTCTGCGTGTATTCTGAGTGGTGAAGCTTTTAAAACAACTTGAGGATATTATTCACGAGGTAACCCACATCCCAAATTGTCTCCCTTAACATTCTGGCGGGAATTTTAATAAATGCAAGTGATTGACATTCATTTAGCAATACAAATGAAACTAAACAGAGTAAAACCTTCGCGAAGTATTTTACAAGTTATTACAGTCTCTACGACAGTGAAACTAAGCCCACAGATATTAATATATAATACAACTAATTTTTATGCCCCAATTCAATTCTTTATACAAATCTTATTATATACATGTATCAGTATTATCAAAAGCATGTAAATGTACTTATATGAAAGAAAAAGAGAGAGAGAGAAAAGTAAAGAAAGAGAGTAGAAAATAAAAAGAGAGTGAGAGAAGAAAGAGAAAAAATAAAAAAGGAAGCTCTAAAAAGTATCTACAGTGAAATATTACTTGCTGTTTATATTAATAAAGATAGATATGAAACATATTATTTACTACTATTTTAGTTCTAATTATTAGTAATTAAATCATGACAGATTATTTGTAAACAAGTATAAGCAATAGAATCATGGCAAAATAATTAGCAACAGTATTTAAACAGCATATATACTTTTTAAAAAAAAGCTAATAAGTTATTATTCCACTTATCATATTTTCATCATACTTCTCTCCCTGCCCTCCCCCACCCCTTCCTGAATGCATAATCTAGAAAGAATGTCATTATTTAAAACAAGAAAAAAATGTATCAAATTACTAACCTTGGGTCTCTTTATCACAAAGAGAAACAAGTTGATTGATAGCTTGTTATTTGTTCCTCAGATATTTTGACTATTTATGAAACAAAAACAGTTCTTTGTACAGAGAAAATAACTTTGATTAAATCTTTTTCAGAATATTTGTGGCTTTCTGGAGATGCAGTAACTGTATTTAAAGAGATTAATAGTGAAGAAAAAAGAGAGAGAGAGAAAAAAAAGAAAAAACATAGAACAAGTAATTTGTTTTTTAGTCTTTTTTTCTTCTCTGAAGTCTTCCAAGAAGCTTCTGTTGCCAACCTCTTTAATGAAGGACTAGCCAATTCCATTTCCTCTATTTTATCCAAAATCTTATATTTTTAATATACAACAATGCAGAGTCTAAGTCTTCAAAAATTCTAGGGCCATCAGGTAGAAAGATTTTTAGTTTGGCAGGAAACAGAAGGTAGGTTTTAAACTGTGCTTTCTTAAGCTCTCTTATTAATGGCAGAAAAACTTTTCTTTTAGTTATTACCAAGGAAGAATAGTCATTGTCAAAACGCACATTAATTTTAACAGGTGCTTTAGCCCATGCAGATTTAAGTACCATCTCTTTGTCATAGGATGATAGAAATCTAACTATAACTGATCTAGGATACTTTTTGTTAGAGTTAAAATTAGATATGGATCTATGGGCTCTTTCAATACCAAAAGAAAATGCTTCTGGCAAGTATAAAGTTTTGGAAAGCCATGTATTTAAAAAAGAAGTAATATTGTTACCTTCTATATTTTCTGGCAGTCCAAAAATCCTAATATTATTGTGCCTAGATCTATTTTCCAGGTCATCAAGTTTAGTTTGTAGATGCGTGTTCTGCTTCAGCAAAAACTCAATGTTAATTTCTTCTTCCTGGATTCTATTCTCCATGTCATTAACAGTCTCTTCTATGCCTGTAATCTGAGTCTTCTGTTGTTGCAAGTGTAGATGTAACAAATCTATTTGTTTTGTAGTTTTTTCTATGAAGTTATCAATTTTAGTATCCAGTTTGTCCATTTTGGTAGTAAGTTGCTGAATTGTAGATATCAGAGACTGAAGCTCTTTCTTGATGCTGGAATCTTGAGAATTTGTCTTACTGGAACTCATTTCAAACAGAGAAGCTGACAGAGAAATTTCCAAAGTGTTTTCTGACAGGAATATTATTGAAATTTTCTTTCTTTTTTAGATATTATTCAAGAAACTGATATTCCAAACGTATTTAGAAAGAAAATTACTTCATAAATTAATTTTTAAAGTAATTATTTCCTGTCAGTGCTGTGAAATTGGTGGAGCTGAAGAAATCTGCTGCTATCCTGTGTTCATCCTTGGCCACGCCCCCGTGAATGCATTTCTTGAGGATTTTTGATAGAGGGGATAGAATGGCTATGAGTCAGGAAATGGAAGGGTCAGTGAAGTTTCCTCCTTTATGAAGTAAAATTGTATAAAAGAATTTCCAAATATCTGGGACTGAGGATTCTTTGATAGAATGGTTGATAAGGATTGAAATGGAATATGCTATAGTATTGACTGCAAGTTGCAAGATTGAGAAACTGTAGGATGGGGTAGGTTGTTGAAGGAAGAACAAGGTTTAAGTTTCTGCAGAAGAGATTTTATATAAGCAGTCAAAACAGGTGATAGGGAGAAGGTAGAGTGGAGATGGGTGGTGGAGGTGGTGGGTTGTGGTTGGTTAGTGTCGGGAGAGGTTAGTTTGTGGATAGACCCATGGATTCAATAAACTCCATGTAGAAATAGTGCTATTCCTGCACAGAGTGGTTCATGTCCATGTAGCTACAACAGCGTGCTTTACATATTCATGAAGACACACTGCTGTTTAGGCTAAATGGACATGAATCATGTACAAGTGCAGGGGGCATGTTGAAATAGTGCGTGGACTATGAACACTCCCCTTGCACTCACAAAGTGCTATACAACACTTTCTAAACCCGATCCAGCATAATATTAGAGAATTTCTCTAATATTATGCCAGTATTTCAGTGTCCATGGGCATGGAAATACACACAGGATCAGGCAAACAATGCAGGGGGTGTGTGACAGGATCTGCATTGTAAGAGTGCCATATGACACCTCACAACCTGCTAAAGCAGAAAATGTGGACAAAGGCACAAATAATTGAGGAAAAAGTCCTAAACAGGGACACTTCTTAAATATTGCCCTCACACACTTAGAAAGTTGATAGAAAACAGGTCATGCATTAGCCGAAATGTCCAAAGTATAGAAGTTTGAATGTCAAACGTATGCCATTATTCCCTGACAGCAGTCCATGTGGACAAAGACATAATTAATGGGGGAACAAAGCAGTAAAAATAGGGACACTAATTAAATATAGCCCTCACAAACTTAGAAAGTTAATAGAAAACAGGATATGCATTAGCATGAATTTCTGAAGGATAGAAGCCTGAAAGTCAAATGTATGCAATTATTTCCTGACTGCAGTCCTCAATGACTTGTCAGCAAACCTCAATACTCACTATATAACATAATAATATAATAAATCTTTTTTTTTCATGATAAGGAATTTTTAAGTGTAGCTAAGTTGGTGTGCGCATTATGGACCTCTGCTTAGCATTGTTTAAACATCCCAGAGAAGAAACCGAGATAGTGTTGTGGTTAGAGTCCCAGCTTTACATGCAAGCGTTCACGGCTTGAGTACCAAGACAGACAAGTTACTTTTACATGGGAAAGCAGTGTTAAAAGTTATTTTTTTTTTAAACTTAAAGTATGTAGTAACTGTTTTTTGTCAACCAGGATAGTGTAGCTGGTGTAAAATAGAAGTGTGAGTGCATGTAACATGTGAAATCACCCATGTATACACAAGTGTCCCATACAGTATAGTCACACCCCTTTCTAATGTGATGAAAGCACATAGAGGAATGTCATGTAAAGTAAATCATATATACCTACTAAATTAAGCCATTATCCTGATATTTTTTTAAAATGAAAAGTGAGCAATTTTCTTTTTCTTTTTTTTAAAGAAAATTAATGCAGGTGTAAGCAAGAGTAAGCGGTGCTAAGTAAAGCTAAGATGACTTAACCATCTCTTTACAACACTTATCACCATGCAAAACCATGCAAACCCACTTAGAACTGCTTAAAAGTGCCTTAATCACTCTGTCTCCATCAGCCCTTGTTCTGCCCGGCAACAAAATAATCAGCCCTGCCAAGTCTTGAACCCAGAATGCTGTGCACTACAATCATAGCAAAGTACTACTAAACCATCTGAACTGTGGGGACCTCTAATGCTTTTTCAAACATATCATTCATTCTAGTCATTTAACATTAATGAAAAAAGTAATCACTTCCCAGTTTGGAACCTAAGACCGCTACATAGCAATCACAGCAACATACCTCTACACCATCTGAGCTGGAGAAATTTTTAATGTTTTTACGAATATATCACGCACAACAGTTATTCAATATAAGGAGGAATTGTATATCCGTAGTACTGTTATATACAAATATATGTATCTATACATACCAATATATATATATATATATATATATATATATATATATATATATATATATATATATATATATATACCATCTCTTACTGCAACAAATCTGCAAAAAGCACAACAAACAGGGGGATAAAGGGCAAACAATAGTGACATTTTTAAAATATGGTTGTCATAAGTGTAGACATCTGCTAGAGTGGTATGGTGTGCTTTAACATACAATGCCAGACAGATTCCAGGTCTGAAACACGAATGAATGTAAAAATTTACTGATGTCAATGCTAATATCATCCCAGTGATTTCTCAGAAACCCACAACTGCTGTGACCAACAGACAAAACATATGAGCCACACATCAGCAGATTGTCTAGACATCTGGACAGTGAAGACGTATGACCGCAGTCATGTAACAGAATGGAAAAATCCATGACAGCTGCCAACCATGTCACCCAGCACCCTCTAAACCACAGTAAGACCAACATGACAATAACCCAAATCAGCTCTGGGCAATTACCCATGCATATCCAAATATATCAAGTACTACAGAGATGGAAATGTAGGGAAAAGCAGATAGTGGTGCATAAATGTCCACCCACAGCCATTTGCACCACAGTGACAGCAACATACGAGTACCCAAATGAACTGTCGAGTAGAGCCACTGTTTGAAAGAACATATCCTGTTTCCCAGTCACACAATACACTCACAGATGCTGGCCCAACTCACAGTGTACTGGGAACCATCATGAGTGTTTAGAGGTATGTCAGAGACATATCACTGTCAGACATTAAGTCACACAGAAAATGCATGTCCAGATGAACCCTGTTAAATTAGCAACCCTCTATGTGTATAACAGCCCTACTGACTTACAATCTGTACCCAATTCTGGAGCTTTGTTCCCCATGTTGCTGGGCTGTCTGCACATGTCCTCTCCTGAGAGGTATCCCACCTACTGTCTGTGAAGCTGTAGCCTCCACACCTCCATAATGCCCTCCACATAGGGAAGGAAAAGGGGCAAGGCACACATGAAGGCTGTAATTTTAGCAATGTGTTGCTATGGCTTTGGCAAATGGAAACACAACACAGCTGCTCTGAATGAAAGTAGCAAGTGGGAGACACCAATTAGCGCACAGGCCATCAGCTGCCCATGAGCAGTACCTACAAAAAGCAAGCTGCTGCCTATGCAACACAGGTCTCAACCCATCTACAAAAAGGCAGACTGCAACTACACAAACCTAACCATTTGCATTGTCCTGAGCACTATAAAAGCTATGTAAATCATGTAAGCATGTCATGGAATGCAGACGGGGGGGATGCAATGATGCCAAATGGGACATTAAATACTAGGCCACAACAAAACCTGCTGGATTCACATGCTGCTGTCTTGCATCTATGGCCATTACTGCTTTCCTTGCCCGCATTGACATGGAGCATATCTCTGGCCCGTGAGTCAACCCACCAAAGGTCAGCTCATGTATTACTACTACTGGAGTCTTTGTTGTCCAATACTGAGTGTGTCACTGGTAGGCCAGCTACCTGGGATGTTGTAATTACTCATATGTCACCTGTGAATGCTACCCTGATACATATGCTTGTCTTACAAATGTAAGAGATGTAAATAAGGTATGTGCATACTACATGACAGGTGCTGATGTTTGTGTTGAACTGTATGTGATATACTGAGCCCATACCTAACAACTGTCCAGAGTTTTGCAGACTGACTACATGCATGCCTCATATTTGTATTCAATTCCTCAGACAGTTAATTATTGTTTGGCATATCACTGGCAACCCATTAAAGACTGAAGTCATAACAAATTAGCATACATTTGCTTGTCAGATCTCATATTCTGCAGAGTACACCTGTGAATGTGACACTGCCTTTGCTGGCAAATAAGTGTGTTTCAGATAGATTCATAAAGTGACACCATTTACTGGCCTTTGCCCACCACTGATGTGGTGTACCTTGTCCTGTTGGATGCTGACATTTGTGCAGTCACTAACACCTGCTTTCTCTCTGTGGAAAGCACACCAATCTTGCCAGGCCACTCATCCAATCATACGTGTAGACTCCAAATGGAGGCCCATAAAGCCACAGGAGATGGAGTGTTTAACATTATACCATACACATACACACCCCCAGGCTGGACAAATAGTATGTCACATGGGTGACATCCCGAGTGCAGTTAACATTTGACAAAACACCTACTGTATTCATAGCTAGCTACAGGCCTCCAAACATGACTATGGCCACACACCACACCTATTGAGACTTGCTGTAATCTGTCAGGATTTAATCTTCTACCCATCTCCAGGGTGACTTCAAATACCCAACCCTAGTGTGCCTGACCTATGCCACTGGAACATGAATGCACATAGATTCCTCAGCCTTCTCAATGGCAATGCAGTGGATCATCCGGTCAACAATCCCTTGGCAGGTGGGAATATCATGTACCTGGTCCTAACCAACATGAGTAGCCAATATAGCACTCCTACAGTGCCATCCTCCTTGGTGATATCTGACCACATAGCCATCACTGTTCAGGTTACCATTTCTCCTGCCCCCCCCCCTTTACAGTGTCAAACAGAATGAACTGCACAAATGACTATAAATCTCCTCAGAGTAGGTAGAAGTCACTGTACAGCAATAATGGCTCAGGTGATGTACCTTAAGGCTGTCTTTGAGTGCAAATCAGACACACCCACCAAGGCAAATCACTAGGCCTTCCACACATGTGTCTGCAATTCCAGAGGCAACACACAAATCTGCTCTGTAGTGGTGGTCAGTAACACCACATGCACATATGGCATAGATATAGGCAACCAGCTGCAAACAGGTGAAGTGTGAATACCACCCCCCTGTCCCCCCAGTGACACACATGTGCATTTACAGCACCTGCACCCCTCTCTTCATCACCAGGAAGCAGGTCAGTAATGCCCTCTCAAAGGAAACACACAGAGGTCTCCATAGTCATGATACCATCCCACATGAACACAGGCATGGGCTGTCAGATCCATTCCGCACTGTAGTCAACCACAGCCTGAGCACTCGTGTCATCCCATCTGCACAGAGGATAGCCACTGTCATCCCTATACACAAAGGTGCAGCAATCCACTAACCCAGTCAACATTATGTACATCAGCCTAACTAGCCTGTACTGCAATGGCATGGGAGGCGATATCGAGAAAATTATGAACAGTGACATTTGCAACATCAAAATGGCTGGGCCCACACACCATGGCATTGTTAAAGTGAGATCAGGCGTGTGAAACCTGATTGACCTCCCTGCAGTGGTCAACAAACACAGGGACGAGGGGAAGATGGTAAACAGTGCCTACCTTCACCTAGCCCCATCCTCTTACACTAATCCCCAGGTGTACAGGATACATAAGCCTACAAAGCTAGGGATCAATCTGTAGGTTACCAGATGGGTAGCTAACTGTCCCAATGATAGTCAATGTAGTAGAACCCACCTCTAATAGTACATTCATCCACAATGGTGTACCTCAAGGATTGGTCTGGGGGCCACTACTGTTTGAGATATATATATATATATATATATATATATATATATATATATATATATATATATATATATATATGAGGTACATGTCAATAGCCCCGTTAGGGCTGTGAAGGTGCAGTCGTGACTGAACGCAGGTCAGGATGTCAGTCCCACCATATCCATATGAGGGTTCATGGGCCTCTGATTCTCAAACACCCCCCATCCAAGGTGTTTACCCCCCACGTGTCATACAGCACCCCTGTCTGGTGTCTAATCTGTCTTGTCTGTCTCCCTACCCAACCTACCTCCCCAGATGTGCCTACAATCCTTCCCCAACATCCCACTCTCACCTTAATGAAGAAAAAAAGGGCATCTGTTCCCTAAAATATTATTGCTCCATACACAGCTCTCCATTTTGCACAGGTCTACAGTGGACACATGTAATTCAGTCCAGTTTGGCTTGACAACATATTTCTGTTGTCCTCGCCTGTCTCTCTTTGATTTGAGTGCCCAAATTCACCTCCAAATCCTGTACAAATGCACATCTGTTGCTATCTAAGAAATGGACAGCTATGGACCTTCCCTACACCTATCCTGCACATTCCTAGCTATCTGTCATATTGTTTTCCCCTCTGCGTGCTCCTTTCTCACCACTTTCCTATAACCTCTTTTTCTTTTCTTGTAAAGGAATTAGTGCACGTGGAGTAAGTGGGATTAAGCAAATTTGCACAATGCTAAATGAAGCCAAAATGGATTAAGCTCTGTACGGATAACCATATTATCGGCATCACTTGGTGTCATGCAAACCTGCTTAAAGCTGCTTACAACTGCTTAAAACTGCTTTAATCACTCTGTCTCCATCAGCCACTCTTCTGCTTAGCAACAAAATGATCAGCCCTGGCAGGTTTCAAACCCAGGACCCTGTACGTTGCAGTTAGAAAAACTACCACTATAGCATATCAGCTGTAAGGATCACTAATGTTTCAGTAGTAATATCATGCATAATGGTCAACTAACATTAGGGAAAAACATCTGCAGAATCAATAATGCTGTGCCATATATTTATATATATATATATATATATATATATATATATATATATATATATATATATATATGCATAATAGTTATAATTTCTATGTCATCTCTCTTTCAGTTATTACTGAAGTTGAAGTGTGTAGTAGTTGAAATATGTTAACCAGGGTAATGTAGCAGGTCCACGATTGCACTGTCAGTAGATATATGATGAGAAATCAAATGTGTAAACACAAGTGTCCCAGACAGTACAATCACTCCCCAATGTAATATAAGGAAAGCTCATAGGGGTATGTCATGTAAAGTAAAATATATACACCTAATAAGATGTCAGTAATTACTAAGTAATGTCCAATCTATGAATATTATCTAACATGTAAACTAAGCAATGTTTAGCACTGCTCAGCTTTGGTTAGCTGGGCTAAACATTGCTTTCAAGTGTAATTTTAAGCACCAGTCAGCCCAGCTCAGCGGATTAGCACATGGTAAGCAGTGCTAAGCAATTGCCTCTTTAAGAACTGCTCAGCTCAGCTTAGCAGGTGTAAGCAATGCTAAGCTTTTGAAAATGGTCCAATTCCGTGAAAGGTGGGAATTTTGCCTTATTTAAACCATGCAGGTGGGAATACTGCCAGAAACTGTTATAATCTGATCCTTCCTAGAACAATGGCAGGTGTTGGTGAGGGTATGCGCTTTAGGGTGTAACACTTGGGCATCATGAAGTCCAGCATCATGGCTGGACTCCTTGTGGCTAATCATGAAGCAAGACTGCTGCAGGGCCCATTCCCGGGCTCACAGTATAAAGTGGAGGCCTGGAACTGTCTCACCCATGACTACAGCAGTGCTACTGACATCCCCCAAACTGGTGAGCAGGTCTGGCACCACTATGCTGACCTAAAGCAAAGGAAGAGGGTGCTTTTGGATCAGTGGATCCAAGATGCTAGGGAGGACCATGCTTCATCAGTTTTAAGTATCAGTGATGTAGCTGTACCACATTCTAGCCCAAGGATGTGATAGACAGGGACTCATAATTTTTTTTTCAACCCTACAGCTGCAGCGGAGAAGGCTGATAATGTGCAGGCTCATGCAGACAGACTTTCATGGATGTTCCAACAGGCTGGTGAGTACAGATCTACCTTGCAATAACTAGTGCCATAAAGTAGAAGTAGTAGTGTGTACTGTGTCTAATGAATAATTGACACATTTGTCAGCCTAATATTGATCTACAGGATATTCATTGAGCAATCTGCCATTAATCTGTTAATAAAGATGTTTACAAAAAACTGTTGTGTTTACTCTGTTATTTTGTAGTACAAATAGAATGTGAACAGATTATTCAATGCAAATATGGCCTTGACAGTTGTATTAACTGAGGTAATATATACATGAGATATGAAATGTGTCTTGGACTAAGATCAGAACCATGCATAGTAATTTTTAAGTATAATATTGTGTATCCAGCAGCATAGTGGTTTCCTAACCTATGCTTCACAGATCATATTAGTTTAAAGGATAAATATACAATATAGTAACTATCTGTCATGTATGAATCACAGGATTACACGGTTAGACTGTCTAACCAAGAGAGTATTAGGCTGCAATCAGTAAAACAAAAGACATTGCTTCTCCAGTCACTCAGTGTGATGGGATATGCTTTGTTGTTCCTTTTTGCACAAACAGACATGGTTCGAATCCCAGGAGTGGTAGTAAGCTGTGTGCAAATTTTCATGCAGGATTATGTGAATATATGTAGAACAGTCATGTAGTGTTAACAGATATTGCCTCCACAGGTATTATAAATAAGTAAATATTTATAGTAACTGTAAGAAGGGTTTATTAATAAACTGGGTGCAACTGTTCCACTCTCCAACACCATGTCTGCAAATGACAGCAGGATAGGTACATACATCAAGCACTGTTACAGATATGTGTCTCTTAAGTGTCATGCTGTCATGGCTAGTGGTCACTGCTGCCAATAACCATGGACACAGATAGGAATAAAGGTTGAGTATGCCAGTAGCACACCCACACAGAATCAGTGTACAGCACCCCTTTTTTGTCAGATATGTAACCCTCACATGTACGAGTCCCCTCTAGTCATGTATCCAGATTTGTCACTGTTTCCCCCATACCATTCCAGGTTGACACTTTAATAGTCATGTATGTGCTACAGTAGCTATGGGCTGTAGGTACATGTGAAGTGAGCAAGGGTGTAGCTAGGCATTCTCAGTGTAATGAAATGAGTACATTTTCTTCTGTGCATCTCTTGCAAATGTCAACACTCAAAAAGCACAGCATGTTTAGAACTGTGTAAATGAATATTTACAGTATAGCGGTACACAAAGACTTTCTGTGCAAAGGAAATACACCTTTAAAACTAGCTTCTTATGGCAATACATTGTAACAGTTGACAATATGCTACTTCCTATGTATCTGGGGGTATCATTTGAGGGCTGAGTGCATTTTCAAACTGACAAGTGCATAGTCAGGCAGTTACTTTAGGTTTGAGTACAAAATGTACATCTCTGGCTACACCCCTTAAAGTGAGGGCAGACCTGTAGATTATTGACCAGTATGGTTGTGAAAAATAGAAGCCTATACAGTTGCTAATGGACTTTCCACCCCCCAAACCTATCTGCATCAATAATTATCATTCACATTCAGTGGGTATGTTGTTTTCAAAACCAAATGTTGGGACATGTTTCCTATTATTTTTGATATATTTAATTGGTTGTATGTTAACATACTTTGTGCATATACTATCATTGTTGGCCTGTTGCTGTCAATGTAACTGGCATGCTGTTATAATGTTTACTGTTGTTCCATTTATGCATGTGTTCTGTTTGTTATGCAACTGTTTCATATCTATTGTTGTTGGGAATTGGAACACCCATGCATGCTTTTATAACTAATATTGCAATTTCTTTTGCATGACTAACTAATAATTGTTGGAAAACCAGAACACCATAGCATATTTGGGAAGGTTGATCACAGTAGATCCACCTGTCTCACCCCATATGGCCATGGCACTGGGCCCCAGCACATCTGGGACCCACCCTGAAACTTTATCTTATGCAGGCTTTACCCCACCTTTGGGTGGAACTGCTTCAAAGGATGGGGCCCGTCCCCCCACTGGGTGCGGGAGTAGAGATGAGCCCATCACCCCTAGAAAGTTCCGGGGTTTGGTGCACGGGGCCATTCACTATGAGTTGGATGGACGCCTGAGCAATATGGAGGACCACCTGATGCATCTCAAGGGGCAGGCTGCTCCTCCTTTCCAGCCCCCAGCACAGCCACCTTTGGGGCCGTAAAGGTCCAGTACTGACTGCCCATGGGTGAGAATGTCAGTCCCAGTGTATCCATTTGGAGGCTCATGAGCCTGCGATTCCCAACCACCCTGCCTGTCAAAGGTGTTTACCCACCACATGTGTCATATACCACCCCTGTCTTCTGTCTTGTCTGTCTTGTCTGTTTACCTACCCAACCTACCTCCCCAAACTTACCTGCAATCCTTCCCCAACCTCCCACTCCCTCCTTATAACAAAAAAAAAAAAAAAAAAATATATATATATATATATATATATATATATATATATATATATATATATATATCGCTCCATATATAACTGCACACTTGTCCACTGGACACCTGTAATCTTGTCCAATTGGCTTGTAACACATTACTGTTTTCCTCACCCCTCTCCCTCATCTCCAAATCCTCTACAAATGCACAGATGTTGCTGTAGAAGAAATAGACAGTTATGAATCTTCCCTAGACCTGTCCTGCACATACTTAGTGACCTTTCAAATTGTACTTCCTTCTGCATGCCCCTTTTTCACCACTTTCCTATCACCTCCTTTCCCTTTCATTTAAAAAAATTAGCACGGGTGTAAGCAGGAATAAGCAGTAGTAAGCGAGTTTGCGCGATGCTATGTGAAGCAAAAACGGATTATGCATCTGTAGGTTTAACTGTATGCTGGCATGGCTTAGCATCACGCAAACCCATGCAAACCCACTTAAAGCCAGTTAAAACTGTTTTAATCACTTTGTCTCCATCAGCCACTGTTCTGTCTAGCAACAAAAATATCAGCCCTGCCAAGTCTCAAACACAGGACCCTATACACTGTACACTGAATATATATATATATATATATATATATATATATATATATATATATATATATATATATATATACACAGATGACCACTGTCATCCCTCTACACAAAGGTGAAAGATGAATGTTGGATTATGCAATTTACTGGCTCTCATTGGGGAGAACATGACACATCAGGACCAGGAGTACAATGCAAGCTCATACTGTGCTGATAGATGACAAGTGTATGATGTGGTGGCACGTGGTGGCTAATAATAAACAATATTGATAGTTAGGTTCTGTAAATATTGTTGCCCAACAAATGAGGACCTGTAATGTGTTTCCCTGTTTATGCCTTTCAGGTGATATGCCACATGTCCGTCAGCCCTAGTACTCTGCAGCTGAAAATGAGGCTATTAGGTTCATAGATTCATAGGTAGGTACAGTTATAAGCCTAGCCAGAGTTTGTTGGCTTTTGCCACCCCATTGATTAATTAACTGAGCCTCTGTCAAGTAGAGCCAATGAAGTGATCCCAGGGGTGTATTTTCTGTTACCCATCCAATCGTCAAGGCTTCTCTTGAAGAGCATTAGTGAGGGGCTCTGCCTAATGTAGTTAGGAATTTTGTTCCAAAGCATGGGGAGTCCCTGTGACAGGAATCTATCCCTCCAGCATGTTCTATTTATTGTTGTGGCAAGGTTTAGCTCACTAGAGTGCATGACTTGCAGTGACTTGGATTTCTTTAGGTGGAGCATGTCCATCAATTCTGAGTTGGACATGGCTTTGTAAGTAAGGCAGAGATCACCTCTGAGTAAGCGATATGTCAATGAGTACAGCTGGAGCTTTTTCAGTTGGGCTGCATAGGACATATGTTTGAGGCCAGTAATCCTCTTGGTGAGGTGCGTTTGTGGTCTTTCCAGCTGTTGGAAGTGTCTTGTAAGGTACATCCCAAATGGGGCATTGCACTCTATGATGGGTCTGATGAGTAACAAGTAGAGGGGTACTATAATCTCTTTATTTCTAGATGTGAACCCCTTAGTAATTAGATGGGCCACATAGAAGTATTTCCTAACTACTTTGGAAATATGATTGTCAAAGGAGAGATTACTATCTACCTGGGTCCCCAGATCTCTTATTACCTCTTCTGTATTAAGGGGGCTGCCGCCTATGTGGTAGTTTGTGGGTGTTTTGTTTTTCCCAAATGGGATGACTATGCATTCTTTGGCATTTAGCTTGAGGCCATGACTTTGACACCAGGTGTCTGTCTCAGTAAGGCCTGTTTGAAGGATGTCTGTGTCAGCCAGAGAGTCAATTCTGGCTCCCAGTTTGCAGTCATCGGTGAAATTGGTTAGCCATAGTCATTCTGTGTTTGCCTGTACTTCTGAGAAATATTTGCCGAACAGTAGGGGTCCCAGAACTGATCCTTGTGGGACACCATTTGTGACTGGTGTAGAGTCGGACCTGGAGCCCGCTATTCTTACTGTGTGAGTTCTGTCTGCAAGCCAGTTGGCAACCCATCTTGTGACGTAGGGGTTTATGTTCAGGCTGGTGAGTTTTTCTACAATACCTGAGTGAGGAATGGTGTTGAATGCCTTGGCAAGATCAAGGTAGGCTGTGTGAACCACATTTCCCTCTTCTATGGCCTTGGTGACTGTCTCGAAGAAGTCAACCAGGTTTTGTAGGCATGATCTGCCCTTAACAAAGCCAAACTGGGTCGACTCAAGTGTTTGGAGGTTCCCAATGTCTTTGTTAATGAGTTCCATGATGATGCACTCCATAGCCTTGCAGACCAGGCTAGTCAGGCTTATGGGGCGATAGTTACCAGGGTCAGTTGTGGCCCCTCCTTTGTGGAGCGGAATAACCGTTGATGTGCACCCTTCTATGGGCATGTAGCCTGTGGAGAGGCTGAGGTTGAACAGCGTGTTTAGGTGGGGGGTTAATTCATTCTGTAGTTCGTGCAAGACACAGCCTGGGACACCATCTGGCCCTATTGATGCCATGTTTATGGCTTTTGAAAGGGCTGTTTTCACCTGTGCTTCTGTGATTTCTGGGAAACTACACTTTTCTAGTATTGTTGTGGGCCCTTTTGAAGGTGAGAGGGAGGTGAAGTTTGCACTGAATCTATCTGCCAGGATGTTGGCAGTATCAGTAGGTTCAGCATATTTTGTGCTATTTTGCACTAGCTCAGAGCATATCTGTGAGTTGTCACTTAGATTCTTGACATAGCTAAAGAAGGCTTTGTGGTTATCTTTCGAATCCTTGGCTATTTTTCTTTCGAAGTTAGCCTTGGATGGTTTTATGAGGGACCTTAGTTTCTTACTGATACTGATCAGGGATGTCTTTCCTTCTTGAGATTTGCTTTTTTTCTGAACTAGTTTCCTCCTTTTGTTGTATAACCTGTTTATGGCAGGGGCCCTTCTCTTAGTGGAGTGAGTCTTGGTTTTGCTAGGGGTGGCATGATCCATGCATTCTTGTAGATGCTCATAGAGTGCAATTGTAAAAGATTCTACATCTTGGGCAGTGTTATCCTTTAGCATGGGGGCTGTGAAACTTACCACCTCTGCCTTAAGTAAGGTGAAGTTTGCTTTAGAAAAGTTTTTTCACTGTGGTTTCCTTGGGTGGGGGTGGGGGTGGGGTATGGACATCCAGGGTGATCAGTTTATGGTCTGATCTAACCAGTGATGGGTTGACCTCCGGTACGCAACACCTGTTGCCCATGTTGGTGATGACTAGGTCCAATATGTTGTGGCATCTGGTAGGGGAGTTTACCAGCTGATCCAGGGCATTTGAGTTGATATATTCCAGAAAGCGCTGAGCCTGGGAGCTTGTACTCAAGTAGAGTTTTCCCAGTTAATGGTAGGGTAATTGAAATCGTCCAGTATCAGGGTGTTTGGTAGGACCTTCATGTTTTCCAGTGTCTCCAGAAAGGCGGAGTGATGGTCCTGGTTCATGGATGGTGATCTGTAGCAGGCCAAAATTTGCATTGCAGATTTGCCTGATGTTAGCTGCACATGGATGATCTCAGAAGTATCATGCTGTGCCACTAACCTAGAGGTGTGGGTATCCTTGATGAATATGGATGCACCACCTTCTTTTGTGTTTCGGTCCATGTTCTGTGGCCGAAATGTGTGGTATGTGTTATAGCCCAGTAGTGCTGGAGTGCTCTCTGGAGCCTTGAACCAGGTTTCAGTTACTGCACAGATGTCGACATTCTCCATACTTAGGAGGGCTTTGAGCGCATGCTCCTGGTGTTGAGTAGTATAACCCTCATTTTTTTACTTGTGCTGTTTACAGAGGTGGGTTTGAATTTTGAGCCTTGCCTAAAAAAGGCACTATGGGAGCAGCAAGAGCCTTGGCCAGTATTCAAAAGCCAGGGGGTGACAGGTGCAAGCTGTCTCTTGCGAAGCAGTGCGGCTTGTCGAGCATGTCATCCTAGGTTTTGAGACACTGGATCCCCTTTGAATGACACCAGAATATTTGCCAGTTGTTGAAATTGATAATTTTTTCTTTATACTGAGGTATCATTCTTGGTGAGGGCAGGATGCTACTCAGGGTCAGGATCATACCTGCCTGGGCTACATGATCAGAGAGCTCTTTCATGTCTCTTTTCATGTAGTCCAGGGAGGTATGTCTTAGGTCATTCACACCAACATGAACAATGACAGATCATATTTGTACTTGTTCTGGAGTGACCCGAGTGCTTGTGTTATGTAGCGGATTCTGGCCCCTGACAGGCAGCTAACAGTAACCTTCTCCTTGTCCAACCTAGTGAGTGGGGCGTCAGTGTGCCTGACTATTGAGTCACCTATTACTAGTGTGTTAGGTATGTTATTTTGCCTTAAGGGCTGTGATTGTGCAGCACATTGATTTTGCGTTTTATGTGTTGTCTGGTTTGTGACAGGAGGTGCAGGTTTTGTGTGTGTCAGCTTTGGAGCTCTCTGATGCTTTTGCAGGGTTTTTATTTAGAGCCTCTGAGTATGATTTTGTGTATTTATGTGTATTTTTTGCCAGTGCTGGTTTAGTAGGTCTATGTGAGGCTGGAGGTGTGGTGCAAGTGTTAACCTTCTCCACATGAATGTCTGTTACAGTCTTGGGTGGAGAGATCTTAGCCTCCAATTTGGCTGTATAATTGCATCTCTCGCATATGTTAGGGTTTTGTGGTAGGAGGAGAGGGCTGTCTGTGTACATGAGGCAGTTGTAACATTGCCTCAGGATACCCATATTCACCAGTTGGACTGGAGAGTACACCTGAAGTTGCCCTTTTGTCATGCCTGAATAGCAGGGTGGGCTGCTTAGTTGCTTGGTTGGTGAGGGGTAGATAAAGAGCCTTGCCCTGCTGGCCTTATCCAGCAACATGGGGTAATGTTTGGCCATAGGCCACAGGATCTATGGAACCGGACTGCCCTGTGGGATAAACTGGTCCACAGGTTGAAGAATACTGTCCACCATGACCGCACATATGATCAGGTCAGGCATTGTGTGACTGACCTGATTCGTCGTGCCTGGCAAAGGGCTGCTGCTGTGGCCAGGATCATAACACTACCGTTGTGGGCCCTGCCACACAGGCCCCACTTACAGCAACAGAGGAGCTCCTTACCAACCTTGAGATAGCCCCCACACACCAGCCAACTCAAGAAATACAAGTCATGGATGTGGGTGGCACCCAGGCAACAAATGAGGAGCATCCAGGTAAGGCCACAGTGCACATCAACTAAATCATGTAGCAGTCATACTGACTTCTGTAGAGTATCTAGAGGCATATGTGAGGTCAAACTGTATTTGTGGTTGGGGTTTAGTAATGCACACAAGTGCACATATATGGTGAAGGACAGCAAATAGTGTACTATCAGAGCTTGTACTGTACATGCGTGAAAAAGTAGCATTCATCTTGTACCAATGCCCAATGTGAGACTGCTGACAATACCTCCCCCACTACATAGGTAGCCCATGTCTGGAACTGGGACAGCAACCTGACGCTGTTGAGTATGGGATTGTCCCGTTGTGGCTCACCAGTACCCCAGGCATGTTAAGGTCATGCAATTTACCATGCACATAACTGCTATTGTCAACCATATTGTGAAATCTGCATGTTCACAGGGGCCTGTTTGCAGGAGATGTAACATATCTGTAACATACCTCACAACCTGTCATTGCAAGAAATCTGGACAAATACTAATTGACAAGATATGGGGACAAAAGCCCAAAACTAGGGACATATTTTATAAATTCGTGTTATACAGTGCATATAAATGGTGTATACACACCTGTTAAAATGCCAGGTATTTGTGATATACAAAAATGGGAGTACAATAACACAATTCTGAACCCTTCCAACCTTTCATGTGATGTATAACCTGTACAATTCAATTGTAAAACAAATAAATCTTCTAGGGGAACAATTATGACAAATTAAAAGTGTACAAGAAGCTAGATGCATAAGTGTGCGCAGCCTGAAACTAATATTGTGTTGAAATAGTTTTTGATATAATTACAGCATTATGTCTTCTTGGGTGCACATCCGCCATCAATTACAGAGACTCTTTAATTAACAGCAAATAACGGTCAGCTGTCCTACCAGGATTTTCTGGACATTTACTCAGTTGCCTGCAACAGCAATAACTGTTGTTTGCATTGAGCTTAAGAAGCAGCAAAGGGATCTCATTTATGAAAGGTATCAGCTCGTAGAAGAGTATAAAAACATTTACACAGCATTGCATATGCCATACAACACAGTGCAGACAGTCATCAAGAGGTGGTGAAAATATGGGGCACCAGTGACATTGGAAAGAAGAGGACATCCCTCCAAATGTGTTGAAGAGACAAGACCTGAACTGATTAGAGAGGCTGCCAGGAGACCTACAGCAACACTAAAGGAGTTGCAGGGAATCTCTGGCAAGTACTGGTTGTGTACTACATGTCTGGCCAATGGGGTAGGGTTGGAAGATGGAAGCCTTTTCTCACAAAAAACAACATCCAGGGCGAAAAAAAATTCTCAAGAACAATACATCAGGTCTCCCAAAAGAATGTGGGAAAATGTGTTATGGTGTAATGAGACCAAGGTTGCACTTTTTGGCCACAATTCCAAAAGGTTTGTTTGGCACAATAACAACACTGTACATCACCAAAAGAGCACCATCCCCATGGTGAAGCATGGTGATGGCAGTGTCCTGCTTTGGGGTAGCTGTTCATAAGCAGGAAGTGGTCCTTTAGCCAAGGTGGAGGGGATTATGAACAGTTCTAAATACCAGTCCCTTTTGGCCCAAAAATCTTCATGAGTCTGCTAGAAAGCTGTAGATGATGAGGATATACACCTTTCCACATGACAATGACCCATACTGAACATCCACATCAAAAATAAATGGCTTCAGCAGAAGACAATCAACATTTTGGAATGGCCCAGATACAGTCCACACCTACATCCAGGTGCCCTGAAGAGGGCTGTGCACAAGAGATGCCCTCACAATCTGACAGAGTTGGAGGGCTTCTGCAAGGAGGAATGTGCAAATACTGGTAAGTCGAGATGTGTCATGCTGATAGACACCTTCCCAAGAGGACTGACTGCTGTTATTAAATCAAAAGGTGCTTTAACAAAGTATTACTTTAAGGGTGTGCACACTCATGCAACCAGCCTATTGTACATATTTCACCTTCTATATGTTACCCCTAACCGAATTGTTCTTCATTTGGATTGCACAGGTTATAAGTGACATTAAAGGTGGGACATGTCATGACATTATTTCTGTGGTCTCATGTTATATACCAGAAAAACCTGGCATGTTAACAGGGGTGTGTATACTTATTATATCCACTGTAAGCTTATAAGGTTCTTAGTGTGACCGGTTTTGTTTTAACATACATGTACTGCAGGTGTTGAACTGTAACACTCAAACCATGTCATTAATTAGTGATGCCAGTCTTCAGATCATCCCAGTAATGTGTCAAACACATGATTTATGAGGGACAGATCAAATATATGAGCCATACATCTAGACGTTCAGCAAAACTCTGAACAGTTGAGAGGTATGTTCTGTAGAAGTTGGCACTGTGCTATACAAGTGAACAAAAATAATGTGTACATGTTGTACCACGTCAAAAACCAGTAACACCTTTTCCAGATGAAAGTCTGTTTAATTCCACAGCAAATTTGAGAGTAAAAAACACAGTGAAAACTTCACCAGTAAAACTCCTAGAGCCTCGGCTGTAACAGCCTTTAAAGAGTAAAATGCCTGCTCACAGCATGCCTACTTATATTGAAATCCAATACAATTAATCAATTGACTAATTAAGATATTTAAAGCAGAATCTATATTATTAACAACTCAACAATAAAAATCAAATAAAATTCTGTCAATGACATTCCTTATTTAGCCCATTGGGCTGCAAACTGTTATATTTCATTATAAAGATTGATTCCTTTTTTCTTAATAAATATTTCAATAAATCTTCACCAGAAAAATGCACAGAAATATGTTCCAAAACTGTTACCGCTAAACTATCTATTTCACCTCTGTGTGCTGAATTAAAATGATCTGCTACAGAACTTATCATTTTTTTATTTTTTATATCCCTAACATGTTCTTTAATTCTTTCGCTTAAACTTCTTTTGCTCTCACCTATATAAAAACAGTTACATGAGCATTTTATTGCATAAATTATGCCCTTTGTTGTGCAAGAGAAACAACCTTGTATATGAAATTTCTTTCCATTGATATAATGGAATGTAGGCACTACATATTGACAAACAGAACATCTGCCACAGGGACTAGTGCCTAATTTTATTATATTTCCATTTATCAATTCTTTTGGTCTTTTATATCTACTATGTACTAAAAAATCTTGTATATTACGTCCCCTCTGATAGGATGTTCTAAGTTCTAATTTAGACACACAAGACACTTGCCTCTTAATTATTTTCCAATATTCTCTTAACATATTATTAAATCTGTCTGAAAAAAATGTATATTTGGTAACAAAAAATATGATGTTATTCTCTATTGTTAGATTCCTATTTACTATGTTATCCCTATGTTTCATTTCTCTGTTCATATTACAATTTTCATAAATTTTCATATAACTGTCCACTATTATTTGTTAATAATGTGTACATGGTTGCAGTGTGTGCTAGGTGAAGGCCCATCACCCAATAACACTACCCACATATCACAGATGTGTACTTTAGTAGTAACATTAAGTGGAAAGGGCTGCACTGCATGATGTTGAGGGCCTGTCCAGAGTGTATATGTTGTGGTCTGACTGTCACATAAATGTCACCAGTTGGCTATTGTGAGTTATGTGTAATGGCTTTGTGCCACCTCACCTGTATGTGTCTGTGTCCATGTGTGCATGTGCGCGCGTGTGTGTGTGTGTGTGTGTGTGTGTGTGTGTGTGTGTGTGTGTGTGTGTGTGTGTGTGTGTGTGTGTGTGTGTGTGTGTGTGCGTGTGTGTGTGTGTGTGTGTGTGTGCGTGTGTGTGTGTGAGTGTGTGTGTGTGCGTGTGTATGTGTGCACGTGTGTGTGTGTGTGTGTGTTAATTTACATTTGTTGTCTTCCCTTTACAGGTGGACATGGTGGTCAGGGTCCCTCCCACTGAGAATCTGATGTCACTGTCTCTGCAGACTCTGGCAATGATAGTGGTCATAGTGGGGCACAGGTGGGGCTGTCAGTGGCTAAATCCGTGCCATCAGTTGGCATCCCACAGTAATCCACAATGTCTCTGCCCACAGTCACAATGACCACACATACCCCACCCCCAGCAGATACAGATAATGGGCATTTGGCAGGTGGTGGCATGGAACAGGCTAGTGTGGTGACTATGGCAAGTGTGAGTGTAGCCACTAGCTATAGCAAGAGTGCAGGCTAGGTCCTACACAGGTGGATGGACAGGGATGCTCAAAGGAGGACTGCTGCCCATCCAGCTGCTGTTGCGAGTGCCACAGCAGGTGTCACCAGATGCATGTTTCAGGCTGTCATGGATGCACAGGCATGTAGTGAATGCAACACCAGACAAATACTCAGGGTCTTGGATGCAACTCTTTCCGGCTTACATGGTAACATACATGACCTTGTTGAGGCCACATGTCAAAATACTGAGGTTATGAATAGACAGCGGGGTGAGACCTTGGCAAACATTGACCATACTATGTCTGTGCTAAAGCATGTAGTGGGAGATGGGCATCGGCCACGTGAAAGTAGGTCAGTACCATCATCAGCTGAGAGTCTACAGGGTCGTGTACCTTCACACTCCCATAGTGTCAGTGCCACCAGCACTATTGAAGGGGGATTGCTGTTCACACCACAACAGTGCAGGTCATGGGCATGTGGTCCTGGCTGGTCTCATCAGGGACATGGATCCAGCAGACAGCAGTCACCATCGGGAAGCAGTACTGCATCTGGCCTTGCGCCTGGTGGTGCCAGTGAGAACCCTGGCATGACCAGGTCCTGTGTCCATGGTCAGAGATGGTGAACTGTACACCCTGCCATGTATAGTCCACAGCTGTCCAAAATACCCTGTGTAGGGCAGCCACATGGCATGATTGTGTGCATACATACATACACATACACACACACACACACACACACACACACACACACACATAACCATCACAGCCAGGTAACCTCCAGACACACACACAGACTGCCTTTGCATGACCCATTCACAGAACCCCCTTCCAAACACACACACATGATGTCAACCATATGGCCGAGCCTAGGCCTCTGGCAAACCCACACAACATCCTGTGCATATGATGATACCTGTGCCACATCCCTGTCATCCATACCACTGATGAAGGGGCATGCTAATATGGTTCTGATGCACAGGGTGAATTGAGTACAGTTTAGTTATGTAATGTTGTGTTAGGTGCAGTCAGCTTGCAGTTGTAATGGGTACACTTCATAGTGAGTATACCTTTTCAGACGATGCATTATTGATGTTAGTAACGCTCACTGAATGTAGTCTCACATGCTGTCTTCTGTTTGTGTTCTAGCTGTCTGTGCATCAGCAGGAGGTGGCCCTGCAGAACTTGCCAATGAGGGGTATGGCAGAGTGGTAACATATCAATTGTGTCAGAGCCAATGTGCAGCTGTAAATGTACACATTTACCAGCTCTGCGTAGCAGTTATTGCATGTGCCACAGAGCTTATATGCCTGAGGGATGTATACAGGTAAGTCCATGATGGTTGACGTCAGCAGGCCTTGTGAAGTGGACAATGGTAAGTGTAGTGGGTGGAACACACCTGAGATTGATAAAACTCACACCCCCAGAAGATACCAAATGCAAAGAGAATACTGTTCCCACACACACAGTTTCACACACACAGACACACACACACACACACACACACACACACACACACACACACACACACACACACACACACACACACACACATACACAGAAGTGCATGCATGCTTGCACACACACACACACACACACACACACACACACACACACACTCACACGCATGCACAGGATCACAGTTGTCAGTGTTGTGTTTGGAACTCTTACCCATCTATTTAGTGCTGCTACAGTATTATGGTGTCATCACAAGTGGCACAAATCTGATAGCGTGATGACTGCTCCAGTGTACTTGTAAAGTAAATAACATCATGTGTCTTTGTGAGGTATGGCAATGTGGTGTTTACTGGGTGTGGAGGACTCATTAGACTGTCAACTACAAGTCTACACACTCATAAACACTGTTGTACACATTGATGCACACACAATTGCCAGTACTGACATTAGCAGCCCTGCCTATCATGTTATTCATTCCATACTGTTACAAAACTGTTGCATGCGGCACTGGGCTTATAGGGCTGAAGCGTATCCACAAATGCCTCGATGGTGGATGTGAACAGCGGCCTTTGTAAAGTGAACCTTGGGATGTGTACTGAGAGTACCATGGCCTAAAATTGTAAACCACAGCCACACAATGGATATTGTTCTCACTTAAACATACACACACACACACACACACACACACACACACACACACACACACACACACACACACACACATGCACATTTGCTAGGACCGACACTAGCACCCCTACCTATCTAGTTACTGCTAATACAGTTATGCATTTATCGCATGCACCACAAAGCTTACAGGACGAAGAGAGTCCCAAGGTAATTCCAAGGTGTACACCATCACCAGCCTTGTAAAGTATGGCAATGGTTGATTTACTGGGTGAGAATGGGCCCAAACTGCTCGAACCTACAATCATATATACTTACACACACAAATACTCTCATATACACATTTGGCAGGACTGAGATTAGCATCCCAGCTTATCTTGTTAGTCAGCCCATACTGTTTATTTATTTATTTTATTTTATTTTATTTTACATTTGCTAACCAGGGGTGTCTGAGCTGAAAAGGTCCTTTTTCATCAGAGGCCTGGGTAAAAAAGCTCCAAACAGAAAAATTACAGATACATTTAGTTATTTAGACATGATCAGTATACACACAAATTACAAAAGACATGTTTTTAAAGTGGTATTTAGCACATCAACAGTTACAGTGGAGAGAAACAAACAAAAAATACTAATTTAAGAATAAAGATAATTAATAGATTTGTGGTGTACAGCTGAAATTTGGAACATAGGTAGAATACATACATAGTACACAGGTACAGTACATACATTGTAGATTAGCCAGTGTCTGTGAGTAAGACTGAAAACTATCAAGTACTCTAGGTTTAGTATGTGTACCTTACATAGTTCCTGTATGTGGCACGGGGCTTATTGGGCTGAAGAGTGTCAGCAGATATCTCTATGGTTGATGAAGACAGCAAGCCTTGTAAAGTGGACCTTGAGACATGTACTGGGAGTACCATGGCCTAAACATGTAATCCCCCCCACAACTTATATAGTTCTCTCTTAAATACATACACAGGATACAGTTCTCACACACACACAAACTCACACACACACACACACACACACACACACACACACACACACACACACACACACACACATATTTGCCAGGACTGAGATTAGAAACCATACCTATCTAGTTATTGCTAATAGAGTGTTATGCATTTACCACATGCGCCAAGGAGCTAATAGTGTGAAGAGTGTCCCACAGTTCTTCTAAGGTGAACAACATCACCAGTCCTTGTAAAGTATGGGAATGGGCAGTGTACTAGGAGAGTGTGGCCTCAAAATGTTGTACCCTACAAATATATACACTTACAAACACTTGCACACACACACACACACACACACACACACACACACACACACACACACACACACACACACACACACACACGCACACACACACACATGCACACACATTTGCCAGTACTCAGATTAGAACCCCTGTCTATGTAGTCATTGGTACTATAGTGTTAAGCAGTTAATGCATGCACCATGGAGCGTATAGGGTGAAGAGTGTCCCAAGGTACATATATAGTGAATAATATCACCAGCCCTGGTAAGGTATAGCAATGGTAGTTGTACTGGGTTAGAAGGGCCTCAAACTACTTTCACTCACATGTTTACACACTCACACTTTTATACACACTAATGCAGACACACACACACAGACACACACATTTACCAGTACCGAGATCCATAGGTTCATAGCTTCATAGGTGTGTACTAGGTGAATGGCCATGGATCCTTTACAAGCCTAGCCCATAGGAATACCCTGGTATCATGCCACCTGACAATAGTCCCCAGTGTGTCTGAGTATAGCTGCTGGTGTGATCCCAGGGGTGGGATTTCAATTCCCCATCCACTCTTCCAGATTTCTCTCGACGAGGGACAGTGATGTGCTCCACTTGACATGTCTGTGAGTCTATTCCATAGCATGGGCAGTCTCTGGGTTGTGAACCTGTCCCTCCAGCATGTTCTTTTGATTGGGGAAATGGGGTTGAGGTCTCTGGGGCATGTGGTGTGGACGAATTGGTTTCTTCACATGAAGCATTCCTGACAGAGCTGGGTCAGACATGGCTGTGTAAGTCAGGCAGAGATCACCTCTAAGTAGCCAATATGAGACAGAGAATAAGGCACAGTTATCCAACCACCCTATGAGACTATTGTTTTTGGGGGAGGGGGGGTTAGACACATCTTTATGTATTTTAGGAATACCATATATCTGTTGTATATATGTATATGGTATGTGCATATATATTTATATATGAATTTTTGAATGATTTCATATAACTTTTTTACATATTCATTGTTACAAATTGTATATTGTAATATGGGGGGTATCATTACTATTTTGTGATAGGCTGGCTGTAATCATGTGTTTTTAAGAACTCCTATTTAACTCATTACATCTGAGTGATGCCTTCAGGTGCACCTGCAGTTACCTCCTACTGCACCTCTAGGCATCAAATATTGCTTGTTCATATTTGCATTAATACTTCCAAAACCAGGCTATATGCAAGGTATCAGAATATTTTATCTTGAAGCATACATGATAGCAAACACAGTTGTATT